>NW_027277914.1:0-22905 GCF_030028105.1 Mobula birostris
ACACGTAGATATAGGGGAAGCTATGAGAGGTGTGCGAAAACACGGCGATATAGGGGAAGGTATGCGAGTTGCACAAAAAAACAGCAATATATGGGAATCTATGAGAGGTGCTCGAAAACACGGCGATATAGGGGGAAGCGATGAGAGGTGCTGAAAACACAGCGATATAGGGGAAGCTATGGGAGGTGCGCAAAAACACAGTGATATAGAGGAAGGTATGAGAGGTACACGAAAACACAGCAATATAAGGGAAGCTATGAGAGCCGCTTGATAACACAGCGATAAAGGGGAAGATATAAGAGGTGTGTGAAAGCATGGCGATATAGGGGAAGCTATGGGAAGTGTGCGAAAACACAGCAATACAGGAGAAGTTATGAGAAGGTGCTCGAAAACACAGCCATATTGGGGAAGGTATGGGAGGTGTGTGAAAACACAGCACTATAGTGGAATATATGAGAGGTGCGTGATATAAAAAAAATGGAAAAGGTTATATGTGTGAAAAAAGTACATGATATTTGTGAATTCCTTATCCAAATAAAAATAAAATTGAAAAAAAACACAGCGATATAGAGGAAGATATGGGAGGTGCGTGAAAACTGAGGAATATATGGGAAGTTATGGGACGTGCGCGAAAACACAACGATTTAGTGGAAGGTATGAGAGGTGCGCGAAAACACGGTGATGTAGGAGAATGTATGAGAGGTGCGCGAAAACACGGCGATACAGGTGAATTATGAGATGTGAGCGAAGACACAGGGATATAGGGGAAGCTATGGGAGGAGCGCGAAAACACAGCGATATAGGGGAAGTTATCAGAGTTGCGCGAAAACATGGCGATAAAGTGGAATGTATGAGAGATGCGCAGAAACACGGCTATATAGGGGATGGTATGAGAGATAAGCGAAAACACAGCTAAAAGGGGGAAGATATGAGTGGTGCGCGAAAACACGGCGATATATGGGAAGCCATGTGAGGTGCGTGATAACAGAGCGATATAGGGGAAGGTATGAGGAGTGCGAGGAAAACACAGCAATATAGGGGAAGCTATGGGAGGTGCGCAAAACATGGCGATATAGGGGAATGTATGAGAGATACGCAGAAACACGGCTATATAGGGGTTGGTATAACATTGCAATACATGGCAAGCTATGAGAGGTGTGCGAAAATAGCGATATAGCGGAAGCTATGGGAGGTACGCTACAACATAGCAATATAGTGGAAGCTATGAGATCTGCTTGATAACACGGTGATATAGGGGAAGATATTAGAGGTACAGGAAAACACTGCGATATAGAGGAAGGTGTGAGAGGTGGTGCAAAAACACAATGATATTGGGGAAGCTATGGGAGGTGTGCAAAAACACAGCGATAAGGGGAAGGTATGGGGAGGTGTGCGAAAACACAGCGCTATAGGGGAAGCTATGAGTGGTGTGAATAAACAGCGATATAGCGCAAGCTATGGGAGGTATGCTACAACACAGCAATATGGGAAAGATTTGAGAGGGGGCACGAAAACACGGCGATATACAGGAAGCAAGATAAGAGGTAAGCGAAAAACACAGCGATATAGGGGAATGTATGACAGGTGTGCGAAAACACAATTATGTTGAGGAAGCTATTGGAGGTGCGTGAAAACACAGCGATATAGGAGAAGTTATGAGAGGTGTGTGAAATACGTCGATATAGGGGGAAGGTATGAGAGATGAGTGAAAACACAGCTAAAAAGGGGAAGTTATGAGAGGTGCGTGAAAACACAACGATATTGGGGAAGCTATGCGAAGTGCGCAAAAACACGGCGATATAGGGGAAGTTATGGAAGGTGCCGGAAAACACGGCGATATAGGAGAATTTATGAGAGGTGTGCGAAAACACAGCAATGTAGGGGAAGCTATGCCAGGTGTGCGAAAACATGGCAATATAAAGGAAGCTATGGGAGCTGCATGAAAACACTGCGATATAGGAGAATGTATCGGTGGTGCGCGAAAATTCTGCGATGTAGGGGAAGCTATGAGAGGTGCGCAAAAACATCACAATATAAGTTAAGCTATGAGAGGTGTGCGAAAACAGCGATATAGCAGAAGCTAAGGGAGGTATGCTACAACACAGCAATATAGGGCAAGATATGAGAGGTGCACGAAAACATGGTGATATACGGGAAGCTATAAGAGGTGAGCGAAAACACAGCGTTATAGGGGAAGGTATGAGGGCTGTGTGAAAACACAATGATATTGGGGAAGCTATGGGAGGTGCGGGAAAACACAGCGATATAGGGGAAGGTATGAGAGGTGCTGAAAACACAACAATATTGGGGAAGCTAAGCGAGGTGCGCGAAAACACAGCCATATAGGGGAAGCTATGTGAGGTGCGTGAAAACACAGCGATTTAGGGGAAGCTATGAGAAGTGCGCGAAAGCATCACAATATATGGCAAGCTATGAGAGGTGAGCAAAAACAGCGATATGGTGGAAGCTATGTGAGGTACACGAAAACACAGCAATATAGGGGAAGCTATGAGAGCCGCTTGATAACACAGCCATAAAGGGGAAGATATGAGAGGTGCGTGAAAACACGGCGATATAGGGGAAGTTATGGGAAGTGTGTGAAAACACAGTGATACAGGGGAGGTTATGAGAGGTGTGCGAAAACACAGCGATAATGGGAAGGAATGGGAGGTACGAGAAAACACAGCGCTATAGTGGAATATATGAGAAGTGCGCATAAACAAGGCGATATAGAGGAAGCTATGGGAGGTGCGCAAAAACTGAGCAATATATGGGAAGGTATGGGACGTGCGTGAAAACACAGCGATATAGTGGAAAGTATGGGAGGTGTGCGAAAACGTGGCGATGTAGGAGAATGTATGAGAGGTGCGTGAAAACACAGCCATATGAGGAAGGTATGAGAGGTGCACTAAAACACAGAAATGTAGGGGAAGGTATGAGAGGTCGGCGAAAACACGGCGATATAGTGGTAGGTATGAGAGGTGCGCGAAAAGACAGTGATATGCAGGAAACTATGAGAGGTGCGCAAAAACACAGCGATATAGGGGAAGGTATGAGAGGTGCACGTAAACACATTAATATAGGGGAAGCTATGAGAGGTGCGCGAAAACAAGGCGATATAGGGGAAAGTATGAGAGGCACCGAAAACACAACGATATTGGGGAAGCTAAGCGAGGTGCGCGAAAACACAGCGATATAGGGGAAGCTATGTGAGGTGCGTGAAAACACAGCGATTTAGGGGAAGCTATGAGAGGTGCGCAAAAACTGAGCAATATATGGGAAGGTATGGGACGTGCGTGAAAACACAGCGATATAGTGGAAGGTATGGGAGGTGTGCGAAAACGTGGCGATGTAGTAGAATGTATGAGAGGTGCGTGAAAACACAGTCATATGAGGAAGGTATGAGAGGTGCACTCAAACACAGAAATGTAGGGGAAGGTATGAGAGGTCGGCGAAAACACGGCGATATAGTGGTAGGTATGAGAGGTGCACAAAAACACAGCGATATAGGGGAAGGTATGAGAGGTGCACGTAAACACATTGATATAGGGGAAGCTATGAGAGGTGCGCGAAAACAAGGCGATATAGGGGAAGGTATGAGAGGTGCACGAAAAAACAGTGATATAGGGGAAGCTATGGGAGGTGCGTGAACATGGTGATATATGTAAAGGTATGAGAGGTGCTTGAAAACAGGTCGATATAGGGGAAGCGACGATAGGTGCGTGAAAATGCAGCGATGTAGGGGACGGTATGAGAAGTGCGTGAAAACACAACGATATAGGGGAAGGTATCAGAGGTGCACAAAAACAGAGCGATTTCGAGGAAGCCGTCAGAGGTGCGTGAAAACACAGCGATATAGGAGAAGCAATCGGAGGTGTGCGAAAACACAGCGATATGGGGGAAGCTATGGGTGATGCGCAAAATCACAGCGATATATGGGAAGCTATGGGAGGTGCATGAAAACACGGCAATATAGGGGAAGGTATGAGAGGTGCATGAAACACGTCGATATAGGGGAAGGTATGAGAGTTAAGCGAAAACTCAGCCAAAAAGGGGAAGGTATGTGAGGTGCGTGAAAACTCAGTGATTTAGGGGAAGATATGAGAGGTGCCTCGCCTCTCGCCTCTAGCCTCTTGCAATACCTCGCCTCTCGTTTCCTGGCCGTTTCGGATTGTGTGTTTAAGTTTGCTCCAGTCCCGAGATTTATCTGTGGAACTCAGTCTCTCCGTGTCGAGGTAAGTTTTCCAACTTCCAATTCAGTTCCGATGGTGACCTCTGAACCTCAGTCTCTCCGTGTCAAGTATTCTAAGTTTTACTTCAGCACCGCAGTTTATCTGTGTAATTCCATCCCTCCGTGCCAAGAGAGGTTTTGCCTGCCGCTTTACTTTCTACGCTCCGTGTCAGGATAGTTCTGCCTACCTTCTGCTTCCCTGAACACTTTCCTATTTGCCGTTAACGCTCACACAAATCAGTGTGCACCCTCATGTGCGAGAACGCAGCACTGAATCAGTGTGCATCCCCAAATCATTTTCACCCCCAAAACTCCGCGCGCACCCATCTTCACAGTCACTTCCTTAGTTCTGCGTCTTCCGCAAATTGGTGCGCACTCCAACCTCGCTGACACACCCGCAGGCATAACAGATTTTTTCAGAACAACTATCATTTCAAACCGTTCAGAAAATTGTTGTCTCGGGAAGAAAAATAATCATTGTAAATTCTTTGCAAATCTTGGTGTAACTTCAAATCCGTATTGAATCCAAACGCACATGCGATTATCTTCGATCATAAACCGTGTCAAACAGTTCAGAAAATGGCTGTCTCGACATTAAAAAACGCAGCATGAGGGTGCGCACTGATTTGAGGATTGAGGATATTTAGAGGTTTGTCATAAAATGCAGGGGTGCACACGGCTTCTGGTGGCTCATGTGGATTATTGAGATGCGCGCAGATTTAGTCGTTTGTTGCAAGGAATGAGGTCCGGAGATTAAGTTAGGAAGTAGACGAGGGTGTGAGCGTTAACGGCAAACAGGAAGGTGTTCCTATGCAAATTTTGAGTAGCAACCTCCAATTTAAAAACACACTACAAACAGATTTGAAAAAATTAAAGGGCCTATAATCTCTACGAATGAAACAGATTTGAGATTCGTCACTATTGAAAATCCACAGACACACCCAAATCCGGGAACACCACCAAACCCTCTCACACCAGCATTAGTGTAGGCCAAAGAAGGAATCATTTCAAAACCTTCAAAAAATATCTCTCTGCACAAGTTTAAAGTGGCGAGCCGAGGTCTGGCTAGTGGCGAGTATTGGCTAAAGGCTAGAGGCGAGGCTTGCCTAGAGGCTAGAGACGAAGCTTGGCTAGAGGCTAGAAGCAAGGCTTGGCTAGAGGTGAGAGGAGAGTCTTGGCTAGAGGCTAGAGGCTACAGGGGAGGCTTGGTAAAAGAGACTAGAGGCGAAGTACCTCTCATAGATTTCCTCTATATCACCGTGATTTCTTGCACCTCTCATACTTTCCCCTACATCGTCGTCTTTACGCAGACATCCCAATCCTTCCCCTATGTCGCTGTGTTTTCGCGCACCTCCTATAGCTTCCCCTATATCACTGTGTTCTCATGCCCCTCTCATGGCTTCTCCTATATCGCAGTCTTTTTGCGCACCTCCCATAGATTCCCATATATTGCTGTGTTTGCACGCACCTCCCATAGCTTCCCCTGTAGCACTGTTTTTGTGTACCTCTCAAACATTCCCCTATATCGCTGTGTTTTTGCGCACCTCCCACAGCTTCCCCTTTTATCGCTGTTTTCGCGCACATCTCATATCTTCCCCTATATTGCCCTGATTTCACGCACCTCCCATAGCTTCCCCAAAATCGCTGTTTTCGCGCACCTCTTATACTTTCCTCTATATCGCTCTGTATTTGTGCACCACACATAGCTTCCCCTTAAATCGCCGTGTTTTCGATTACCTCTCACACCTTCCCCTGCATGGCTGCGTTTTCCAGCACCTCTCATACATTCTCCTACATCGCTGTGTTTTTGCGCACCTCTCATTGCACTATATCGTTGTGTTTTCGCACAAGTCCCATACCTTCCCGTATATTGCTGTGTTTTCGCGCACCTCCCATAGCTTCCCCTGTTTTGCTGTGTTTTCGTGCACCTCTCATACCTTCCGCTGTATTGCTGTGTTTTCGCACACCACCCGCAGCTTCCCCTATATCGCTGTGTTTTCGCGCACGTCTCAGACCTTCCCCTATGTCACTGTGCTTTCACACACCTGCTATAGCTTCCCCTATATCGCTGTGTTGTTGTGCACTTCTCATAACTTCCCCTATATTGCCGTGTATTCGCGCACCTCCCATAGCTTCCCCTACATCGCTGTGTTGTCGTGCACTTCTCATAACTTCCCCTATATCACCATATTTTCGTGCACCTCTCATACCATCCCCTATATCGCCATGTCTTCGCGCACCTCCCAGAGCTTCGGCTGTATCGTTTGTTTCATGCACCTCTTATAGCTTCCCCTATATTGCTTTGTTTTCGTGCACGTATCATACCTTCCCCTATATTGCAGTGTTTACGCAGACCTCCCATACCTTCCCCTATGTCGCTGTGTTTTCGCGCATCTCCTATACCTTCCTCTATATCACTGTATTTTCGCGCATCTCTGATAGCATCCCCTAAATCTCTGTGTTTTCGCGCACCTCTGATAGCTTCCCCTATATCGCTGTGATTTCATGCAGCTCCCATGGCTTCCCGTTTATCGTCGTGTTTTCATGCATTTCCCATTGTTTTCCCTACATCACTGTGCTGTCATGCACTTCTCATAACTTCCCCTATACCGCCATGTAATCATGCACCTCTCATACCATCCTCTACATCGCCGTTTCTTCGTCCACAACTCATACCTTCCCCTATATCACGCTGTTTTCGCACACCTTTCATAGCTTCCCCTATATCGCCCTGTTTTTGCTCAGCCCTCATAGCTTACCCTGTATCGCTGCATTTTCGCGCACCACCCATAGCTTCCCCTACATTGCTGTGTTTTCGCGCACCTCTCATAGCTTCCCCTATATCGCCGTGTTTTCTTGTACGTCTCATACCTTCCCCTATATCGCTGTGTTTTTGTCCACATCCCATACCTTCCCCTACATCGCTGTGTTTTCGTGCAACTCCCAAAGATTTCCCTACATCGCCGTGTTTTTGTTCACCTCTCATAGCTTTCCCTATAATGCTGTGATTTTACGCACCTCTCATACCCTCCCCTACATCGCTGTGTTTGCGCACACCTGTCATAGCTTCCCCAACATCGCTGTGTTTTCGCGCACCTCCCATAGTTTCCCCTATATTGCCATGTTTTGCGCACCTCTCATAGCTTCCACTATATCGCCGCATTTTTGCACACCTCTCATACTTTCCCCTATATCGCTGTGTTTTCTTGCATCTCTCATAGCTTCTCCTATATCACTGCCTTTTCGCGCAAATCTCATAGCTTCCCCTATATGACCGTGTTATCAGGCACCTCTCATAGCTTCCACAACATCGCTTTGTTTTCACACACCTCTCATACCTTCCCCTATATCGCTGTGTTTTCGCACACCTCCAATAGCTTCCCATATATCGCCATGTTTTCGCACACCTCTCATAACTTCCCTATATCGCCTTGTTTTCTCGCACCTCCCTTACCTTCCCCTATATTGCTGTTCTTTCGTGCACCTCCCATAGCTTCCCCTATATTGCTGTGTTTTCGCGCACCTCCCATACCTTCCCCTATATCACCGTGCTTTCGTGTACTTCTCATACCTTCCCCTATATCGCTGTGTTATCACACAGCTGTCATACCTTCCCTATATCGCTGTGTTTTCGCACACCTCCCATAGCTTTCCCTACATCGCCATGTTTTTGTTCACCTCTAATACCTTCCTCTAGAATGCTGTGATTTCGCGCACCTTTCATATCTTCCCCAATGTCACTGTGTTTTCTCGCAACTCCCATAGCTTCCCATACATCGCTGTGTTTTCGCGCACATCCAATAGCTTACTACATATCACCTTGTTTTTGTGGAGCTCTCCTACCTTCCCCTATGTCGCTGTGATTTTGCACACCTCTCATACTTTCCCATACATCGCTGCATTTTCGTGCACCTCCCATAGTTTCCCCTACATCGCCGTGTTTTTGGGCACCTCTCATAGCTTCCACTATATCGTTGTGTTTTCTTGCACCTCTCATAGCTTCTTCTATATCACTGTCTATTCGCACACCTCCCATAGCTTCCCCTATATCGCTGCCTTTTTGCGCATATCTCATAGCTTCCACTATATGACCGTGTTTTCGCGCACATCTCATAGCTTCCACGACATCGTTTTGTTTTCCTGCATCTCTCATAGCTTCCCTTACATCATTGTGTTTTCGCGCAACACCCATAACTTCCCCAATTTCACCGTGTTTTCGCACACCTGCCATAGCTTCCCCTATATCGCCGTGTTTTCATGCACCTCTCATACCGTCCCCTACATCGCCATGTATTCGCGCACCTCTCATACTTTCCCCTATATCGCTGTGTTTTTGTGCACCTCCCATAGCTCCACTATATCGCTGTGTTTTCATGCACCTCTCATAGATTCCCCTATATAACTGTGTTTTTGTGCACCTCCCATACCTTCCCCTATAATGCTGTGATTTCGCGCCCCTCTCATATCTTCCCCTACGTCACTGTTTTTTCTCGCACCTCCCATAGCTTCCCATACATCGCTGTGTTTTCGCACACCTCTCATACCTTCCCCTATATTGCTGTGTTTTCACGTACATCCGATAGTTTCCTATATATTGCCTTGTTTTTGTGGAGCTCTCCTACCTTCCCCTATGTCGCTGTGATTTCGCGCCCCTCTCATACTTTCCTGTACATCACTGCGCTTTCGCGCACCTCCCATAGTTTCCCCTACATCGCCATGTTTTTGTGCACCTCTCATAGCTTCCACTCTATTGCTGTGTTCGCACGCACCTCCCATAGCTTCCCTTGTAGCACTGTGTTTTCACGTGCCTCTCATACATTCCCTTATATCGCTGTGTTTTTGCGCACCTCCCATAGCTTCCCCTTTTATCGCCGTGATTTCACGCACCTCCCATAGCTTCCCCAAAATCGCTGTTTTCGCGCACCTCTTATACCTTCCTCTATATCGCTCTGTATTTGCGCACCACACATAGCTTTCCCCTATATCACCGTGTTTTTGATTACCTCTCACACCTTCCCCTGTATAGCCGCGTTTTCCAGCACCTCTCATACATTCTCCTACATCGCTCTGTTTTCGCGCACCTCTCATACATTGCACTATATCGCTTTGTTTTCACACACATCCCATACATTCCCGTATATCACTGTGCTTTCGCGCACCTTCCATAGCTTCCCCTACATCGCTGTGTTGTCGTGCACTTCTCATAATTTCCCCTATATCACTGCATTTTCGTGCACCTCTCATACCAACCCCTATATCGCCATGTCTTTGCGCACCTCCCATAGCTTCGGCTGTATTGCTGTTTTCGCGTACCTCCTATAGCTTCCCCTATATTGCTTTGTTTTTGCGCACGTCTCATACCTCCCCCTATAGCGTTGTGTTTACGCAGACCTCCCATACCTTACCCTATGTCGCTGTGTTTTTGCTCATCTCTCATCCATTCCCCTATATCGCTGTGTTTTCGTGCACCTGCCATAGCTTCCCCTATATCACTGTATTTTCGCGCATCTCTGATAGCTTCCCCTATATCGCTGTGTTTTCGCGCACCTCCAATAGCTTCCCCTATATCGCTGCGTTTTCATGCAGCTCCCATGGCTTCCCGTTTGTCATTGTATTTTCGCACATCTCCCATTGTTTCCCTACATCACTGTGCTGTCGCGCACTTCTCATAACTTCCCCTACATCGTTGTGTTTTCATGCACCTCCCATAGCTTTCCCTATATCACAGTGTTTTCTTGCACCTCTCATACCTTCCCGTAGATCGCTGTGTTTTTGTGCACCTCCCATAGATTCCCCTACATTGCCGTGTTTTGCGAACCTCTCATAGCTTCCAATATATCGTCGCATTTTTGCGCACCTCTCAGACTTTCCCCTATATCGCTGTGTTTTCTTGCACCTCTCATAGCTTCTCCTATATCACTGTCTATTCACGCACCTCATATAGCTTCCCCTATATCGCTGTCTTTTCGCGCAAATCTCATAGCTTCCCCTATATGACCGTATTTTTGCGCACCTCTCATAGATTCCACTATATCGCATTGTTTTCGCACACCTCTCATACCTTCCCCTATATTGCTGTGTTTTTGCACACCTCCAATAGCTTCCCCTACATCACCATGTTTTCGCGCACCTTTCATAACTTCCCTATATCGCCGTGTTTTCGCGCACCTCCCTTACCTTCCCCTATATAACCGTTTATTCGTGCACCTCCCATAGCTCTACCATATCGCTGTGTTTTTGTGCACCTCTCATACCTTCCCCTATGTCGCTGTGTCTTGGCACACCTCTCATACTTTCCCTTATTTCGTTGTTTTCATGCACATCCCACAGCTTCCTATATATTTGCTTGTTTTCGTGAAGCTCTCATAACTTCCCCTATATCGCTGTGATTTCGTGCACATCTCATTCCTTCCCATACATCGCTGTCTTTTCGCGCACCTCTCATAACTTCCTCTATATCGCCGTGTTTTCAGGCACCTCTCAAAGCATCCCCGACATCGCTGTGTTTTCGTGCAACACCCATACCATTCCCTATATGGCTGTGTTTTCATGCACCTCCCATAGATTCCTCTATATCGCCATGTCTTCATGTACCTTGGCGACATAGGGGAAGCTATGAGAAGTGTGCAAAAACACAGCGATGTAGGGGAAGCTGTGGAAGGTGCGCGAAAACACAGCGATGTAGGGGAAGGTATGAGAGGTGCGCGACATTACAGTGTTATAGGGAAAATTATGAGAGGTGCACAAAAACACAGCGATATATGGGAAGGTATGAGAACTGTGTGATAACACAACGATATAGAGGAAGGTATGAGAGGTATACGAAAGCATGGCGATATAGGGGAAGGTATGAGAGGTGCATGAAAACACAACGATATAGGGGAATGTATGGGAGGAATGCGAAAACAAAGCGATGCAGGGGAAGCTATGGGAGGTGCACGAAAACACAGCGATATAGGGGACGGTAAGAGAGGTGCGCGAAAACTCGGCGATATAGGGGAAGGTATAGGAGGTGTGCGAAAACACAGCGATATACGGGAATGTATGAGAGGTATGCGGACTCACGGTGATATAGGAAATGCTATGAGATTTGCGCAAAAAGACATCGTTATAGGGGAAGCTATGGGAGGAGCAAGAAAACACAACGATATAGTGGAAGCTATGAGAGGTGCGCAAAAACACGGCGATGTAGGGGAAACTATGGGAGGTGCGCAAAAACACAGCGACATAGGGGAAGCTAGGAGAGGTGCGCGAAAACGCAGCGATATAGGGGAACGGATGAGTGGTGCGTGAAAACACGGTGACGTAGGGGAAGCTATGAGAGGTATGCAAAAGCACGGCGATGTAGGGGAAACTATGAGAGGTGCCTGAAATCACAGCAATTTAGGGGAAGCTATGGGAGGTGCGCGAAAACGCAGCGATATAGGGGAAGCTACGAGAGCTGCGCAAAAACAGGGCGATATAGCGGAAGCTATGAGAGGTGTGTGAAAACAGAGCGATATAGGGGAAGGTATGAGAGGTGCACGTAAACATGGCAATATCGGGGAATCTATGGGAGGTGCGCGAAAAATGCGAAATAGTGGAAGCTATGGGAGGTGCATGAAGAAACTGTGATGTACGGGATGGTGTGAGTGGTGCACGAAAACAGGGCGATATAGGGGAAGGTATGAAAAGTGCGCAACAACACAGTGATGTAGGGGAAGCAATGGGAGGTGAGCGAAAACACGACGATATAGGGGAAGCTATCAGAGATGCGCGAAAATACAGTGATATAGGGGAAGCTATGGGAAGTGCGCGAAAACACAGCAATATAGGGTAAGGGATGAGAGGTGAGCAAAAACACAGCGACATAGGGGAAGGTATGGGAGGTCTGCATAAACAGGGCGAAATACGGGAAGGTATGAGAGGTGTGCTAAAACAAAGCCATACACGGGAAGCTACGGGAGGTGCGCAACAACACAGCGATGTGAGGGAAGCTATGGGAGGTGCAAAAAACACAGCGATATATGGGAAGGTAAGAGAGGTGAGCGAATAAACGGTGATATAGGGGAAGTTATGAGAGGTGCGCAAAAACATGGCGATGTAGGGGAAGTTATGGGTGTTGCACGAAAACACAACGATGTAGGGGAAACTATGGGAGGTGCGCGAAAAAGCAGCAATGTACGGGAAAGTATGAGAGGTGCACGAAATCACAGTGACATAAGGGAAGGTAGGAGAGCTCCACAAAAACAAGGTAATATATAGGAACCTATTGGATGTGCGTGAAAACACAGTGATATAGGGGAAGGTATGAGAGGTACACAAAAGCACGATGATATAGGGGAAGGTATGGAAGGTGCACAAAAGCACAGCGATATAGGGGAATCTATGGGAGGTGCGCGAAAACACAGCAATATAGTGGAGCTATGGGAGGTGCATAAAAACACAGCGACGTAGGGGAAACTATGGGAGGTGCACAAAAACACAGTGCTATAGGGGAAGGTAAGGGAGGTGCGTGAAAACACGGCGATATAGGGAAGTTATGAAAGGTGCGCGAAAACATGGTGATGTAGGGGAAGGTATGAGAGGTGCGCAAAAATACAGCGATATAGGGGAAGGTATCAGAGATGTGCGAAAACATGGCGATATATGGGAAACTATGGGAGGTGTGTGAAAACAGGGCAGTATAAGGGAAGGTATGAAAGGTACGCAAAAACACAGCGATGTAGGGGAAGCTATAGGAGGTGTGTGAAAGCAGAGCGATATAGGGGAAGTGATTGGAGGTTTACGAGAGCTCAGCGACATAGGGGAAGTTATGGGAGGTGCATGAAAACACAGCTATATGCGGAATGTATGAGAGGTGAGCTAAAACACAGCAATATAGGGGAAGGTATGAGAGGTCTGCGAAGATACGGCGATATAGGAGAAGGTATGAGAGGTGAGAGGCCCCTTGGGTAAGAGTGACCATAATATGGTGGAATTCTTTAATTATGATGGAGAGTGATATAGTTAATTCAGAAACAAAGGTTCTGAACTTAAAGAGGGATAACTTTGAAGGTATGAGACGTGAATTAGCTAAGATAGACTGGCAAATGACACTTAAAGGATTGACGGTGGATATGCAATGGCAAGCATTTAAAGGTTGCATGGATGAACTACAACAATTGTTCATCCCAGTTTGGCAAAAGAATAAATCAAGGAAGGTAGTGCACCTGTGGCTGACAAGAGAAATTAGGGATAGTATAAATTCCAAAGAAGAAGCATACAAATTAGCCAGAAAAAGTGGCTCACCTGAGGACTAGGAGAAATTCAGAGTTCAGGAGAGGAGGACAAAGGGCTTAATTAGGAAGGGGAAAAAAGATTATGAGAGAAAACTGGCAGGGAACATAAAAACTGACTGTAAAAGCTTTTATAGATATGTAAAAATGAAAAGACTGGTAAGGGCAAATGTAGGTCCCCTACAGACAGAAACAGGTGAATTGATTATGGGGAGCAGGGACATGGCAGACCAATTGAATAATTACTTTGGTTCTGTCTTCACTAAGGAGGACATAAACAATCTTCCAGAAATAGTAGGGGACAGAGGGTTCAGTGAGATGGAGGAACTGAGTGAAATACATGTTAGTAGGGAAGTGGTGTTGGGTAAATTGAAGGGATTAAAGGCAGATAAATCCCCAGGGCCAGATGGTCTGCACCCCAGAGTCCATAAGGAAGTAGCCCAAGAAATAGTGGATGCATTAGTGATAATTTTTCAAAACTCGTTAGATTCTGGACTAGTTCCCGAGGATTGGAGGGTGGCTAATGTAACCTCACTTTTTAAAAAAGGAGGGAGAGAGAAACCGGGGAATTATAGACCGGTTAGCCTAACGTCGGTAGTGGGAAAACTGCTGGAGTCAGTTATTAAAGATGTGATAACAGCACATTTGGAAAACGGTGAAATCATCGGACAAAGTCAGCATGGATTTGTGAAAGGAAGATCATGTCTGACGAATCTCATAGAATTTTTTGAGGATGTAACTAGTAGAGTGGATAGGGGAGAACCAGTGGATGTGGTATATTTGGATTTTCAAAAGGCTTTTGACAAGGTCCCACACAGGAGATTAGTGTGCAAACTTAAAGCACACGGTATTGGGGGTAAGGTATTGATGTGGATAGAGAATTGGTTAGCAGACAGGAAGCAAAGAGTGGGAATAAACGGGACCTTTTCAGAATGGCAGGCAGTGACTAGTGGGGTACCGCAAGGCTCAGTGCTGGGACCCCAGCTGTTTACAATATATATTAATGACTTGGATGAGGGAATTAAATGCAGCATCTCCAAGTTTGCGGATGACACGAAGCTGGGTGGCAGTGTTAGCTGTGAGGAGGATGCTAAGAGGATGCAGGGTGACTTGGATAGGTTGGGTGAGTGGGCAAATTCATGGCAGATGCAATTTAATGTGGATAAATGTGAAGTTATCCACTTTGGTAGCAAAAATAGGAAAACAGATTATTATCTGAATGGTGGCCAATTAGGAAAAGGGGAGGTGCAACGAGACCTGGGTGTCATTTTACAGCAGTCATTGAAAGTGGGCATGCAGGTACAGCAGGCGGTGAAAAAGACGAAAGGTATGCTGGCATTTATAGCGAGAGGATTCGAGTACAGGAGCAGGGAGGTACTACTGCAGTTGTACAAGGCCTTGGTGAGACCACACCTGGAGTATTGTGTGCAGTTTTGGTCCCCTAATCTGAGGAAAGACATCCTTGCCATAGAGGGAGTACAAAGAAGGTTCACCAGATAGATTCCTGGGATGGCAGGACTTTCATATGAAGAAAGACTGGATGAACTGGGCTTGTACTCGTTGGAATTTAGAAGATTGAGGGGGGAGCTGATTGAAACGTATAAAATCCTAAAGGGATTGGACAGGCTAGATGCAAGAAGATTGTTCCCGATGTTGGGGAAGTCCAGAATGAGGGGTCACAGTTTGAGGATAAAGGGGAAGCCTTTTAGGACCGAGATTAGGAAAAACTTCTTCACACAGAGAGTGGTGAATCTGTGGAATTCTCTGCCACAGGAAACAGTTGAGGCCAGTTCATTGGCTATATTTAAGAGGGAGTTAGATGTGGCCCTTGTGGCTACGGGGATCAGGGGGTATGGAGGGAAGACTGGTGCAGAGTTCTGAGTTGGATGATCAGCCATGATCATAATAAATGGCGGTGCAGGCTTGAAGGGCCAAATGGCCTACTCCTGCACCTATTTTCTATGTTTCTATGTTTCCATGTGAGCAAAAACACAGCGATATAGGAGAAGATATGAGAGGTGCGGGAAAAAACATCGATATAGGGGAAGTTATGCGAGGTGCGCGAAAACATGTCGATATAGGTGAAGCTATGAGAGGTGTGCGAAAACACAGCGAAATATGGGAAGCTATGGGAGGTGCACGAGAACAGAGCGACATAGGGAAAGTATGAGAGGTGCACGAAAACATAGTGATTTGGGGGAAGTTATGAGAGGTGCGTGAAACCATCGCAATATATGGGAAGCTATGAGAAGTGCGCGATAACACGGCGAAAAGTGGAAAGCTATGGGAGGTACAGGAAAATAGCGATATAGGGGAAGGTATGAGAGGTGCTCAAAAACAGAGTGATATAGGGGAAACAATGGGAGGTGCGCGAACACAAGGCGGTATACGTGAAGGTATGAGAGGTGCTTGAAAACACATCGATATAGGGGAAGCGATGAGAGGTGCATGAAAATGCAGCGATATAGAGGACGGTATAAGAGGTGCGGGAAAACACAGTGATATAGGGGTAGGTATGCAAGATGCGCGTAAACACAGTCATAAAGGGAAGGTATGAGAGGTGCGCGAAAACACAACAGCATAGGGGAAAGTATGAGAGGTGCGCGAATACACAGTGATATAGGGGAATCTATGGGAGGTGTGCGAAAACACGGCGATATACGTGAAGGTATGAAAGGTGTATGAAAACACGTCGATATAGGGGGAGGTATGAGAGATGAGCGAAAACTCAGCCAAAAAGGAGAAGGTATGAGAAGTGCGCGAGAACTCGGCGATATAGGCAACGCTATGAGAGGTCAGAAAAACACAACGATATAGGGGAAGGTATGAGAGGTGCGCCAAAACACAGTGATATAGGGGAATCTATGGGAGGTGTGCGAAAACACAGCGATATAGGGGAATCTATGGGAGGTGCGCGAAAACACGGCGATATACGTGAAGGTATGAAAGGTGCGTGAAAACACGTCAATATAGGGGGAGGTATGAGAGATGAGTGAAAACTCAGCTAAAAAGGGGAAGGTATGAGAAGTGCGCGAGAACACAGCGATATAGGCAAAGCTATGAGGGGTGAGCAAAAACACAGCGTTATAGGGGAAGATATGAGAAGTGAGCAAAAACACAACAATATAGGGGAAGTTATGTATGTGCGCGAAAACAGAGAGATATAGGGGAAGTTATGAGAGGTGCGCAAAAACACATCGATATACGGGAAGCTACGAGAGGTGTGCGAAAACACATCGATGTAGGGGAAGCTACGAGAGGTGCGCGAAAACACGGCGACATAGGGGAAGCTATGAGAGATGCGCGAAAACACAGCGATATAGGGGAAGGTATGAGAGGTGCGCAAAAACATATCGATATAGGGGAAGCTACGAGAGGTGCGTGAAAGACAACATCGATATAGTGGAAGGTATGAGAGGTGTGCGAAAACACAACGATATAGGGCAAGGTATGCGAGGTGCGTGAAAACACAGCCATATAGGGGAAGCTCTGAGAGATGCGCGAAAACACGGCAATATAGGGGATGGTATGAGAGGTGCGCGAAAATACAATGATATAGAGGAATCTACGGGAGGCGCGCTAAAACACAGTGATATAGGGGTAGGTATGATAGGCACACGAAAACACAGCGACATATGGGAAGCTATGGGAGGTGTGCGAAAAGACGGCAAAATAGGGGAAGCTATGGGAGGTCCGTGAAAACAGGGCAATACAGGGGAAGTGAGGAGAGGTGCAGGAGAGCACAGCGACATAGGGGAAGCTATGGGATGTGCGAGAAAGCAGAGCAATTTGGGGGAAGCTATGAGAACGGCTTGATAGCACAGCGATACAGCGGAAGATATGAGTGGTGCACGAAAACGCGGTAATATAGGGGACACTATGAGAGGTGACCGAAAACACAGCGATATAGGGGAAGCCTTGGGAGGAGCGCGAAATCACAGTGATATCGGGGAAGGGATGAGAGGTGCATGAAAACACAGCGATATAGGGGAAGCTATGGGAGGTGCACGAAAACAGAACGAGAAAGGAGAAGGTATGAAAGGTGTGAGAAAACACAGCGATATAGGGGAAGCTATGGGAGGTGTATGAAAACACGTCGATATAGGGGATGGTATGAGAGGTGCGCAAAAACACATCGATATAGGGGAAGCTACGAGAGGTGTGCGAAAACACAGTGATATAGTGGAAGGTATCAGAGGTGCCCAAAAACACAGTGACACATGGGAAGCTATGGGAGGTGCACGAAAACAGAGCGAGAAAGGAGAAGGTATGAGAGGTGTGAGAAAACACGGCAATATAGGGGAAGCTATGGGAGGTGCGTGAAAACACGTCGATATATGTGAAGTGATGAGACGTGCGCGAAAATGCAGTGATATAGGGGACGGTATGAGAGATGCGTGAAAACACAGTGATACAGGGGTAGGTATGCTAGGTGCGTGTAAAAACAGTGATATAGGGGAAGGTATGAGAGGTGTGCGAAAACACATCAATATAGTGGAAGGTATAAGAGGTGTATGAAAACACAACAACATAGGGGAAGGTATGCGAGGTGTGCAAAAACGCAGCGATGTAGGGGAAGATACGAGAGGTGCACAAAAACACAGCGGTTTGGGGGAAGTTATGAGAGGTGCGTGAAGACATCGCAATATGTGGGAAGCTATGAGAAGTGCGCAAAAACACAGCGATATAGGGGAAGCTATGAGAGGTCTGCAAAAACAGGGCAACATAGGGGCAGGTATGAGGGGTGCACAAAAACACAGCGATGTAGGGGAAGCTATGCCAGGTGTGCGAAAACACGGCGATATAATGGAAGCTATGAGAGGTACGCGAAAACACAGCGATGTAGTGGAAGCTATGCGAGGTGCGCAAGAAAACGTCGATATAACGGAAGCTATCAGAGGTGCAGGAAAACACAGCGATTTGGGGGATGCTATGAGAGGTGCGCGGAAGCATCATAATATATGGGAAGCTATGGGAGGTGCGTGAAAACAGCGCGATAAAGGGGAAGTTACCTGAAGTGCGCGAGAACACAGCCATATTGGGGAAGGTATGGGAGGTGCGCAGAAACACAGCGCAATAGAGGAATGTGTGAGAGGTGCGCAAAAACACAGCGTTATTGGGGAAACTATTGGAGGTGAACGAAAACGCAACGATATTGGGGAAGCTATGGGAGGTGCGCAAAAGCAGGACGATATAGGGGAAGGTATGAGAGGTGCGTGATTACATGGCGACATAGGTGAAGCTATGGGAGGTGCGCGAAAACAAAATGATTTAGGGGAAGTTATGAGAGGGAAGCGAAAACACAGCGATACAGGGAAGGTATGGGACGTACACGAAAATACACAGCAAAATAGTGCAAGGTATGAGAGGTGCGCGAAAATACAGCGATGTAGCAGAATGTACGAGAGGTGCACGAAAACACGGCAATACAGGGGAAGGTATGAGAGGTGAGCAAAAACACAGCTATATAGGGGAAGTTATGAGAGGTGAGCGAAAACACAATGATATTGGGGAAACTATGGGAGGTGCGGGAAAACAAAGTGATATAGGGGAAGCTATAGAGGTGCACGAAAACACAGCGATATAGTGGAAGATATGGGAGGTGTGCGAAAACACCGCAATACAGGGGAAGGTATGAGATCTGTGCGAAAACACAGCCATATTGGGGCAGGTATGAGAAGTGCGCGAAAACACAGGGTTTTGGAGAAACTATGGGCGGTGCGCGATAACACAGCGATATAGGGGAAGGTATGGGAGGTGCACGAAAATTACGGTGATATGGGGGAAGGTATGAGACGTGCTCAAAAACACGGTGATATGGGAAATCTATGAGAGGTGCGCGAAAACACAGCAATTTAGAGGAAGGTATGAGAGGTGCGCAAAACAAAGAAATTTAGGGGAAGCTATGAGATGTGCGCGAAAACAGCAATCTAGTGGAAGCTATGGGAGGTGCGCGAAGACACGGCAATATAGGGGATGGTATGAGAGCTGGACGAAAACACACCAATATAGGGGATGGTATGAGAGGTGGACAAAAACACACCGATATAGGGGAGGGTATGAGAAGTGCGCGACAACAGAGAGATATTGGGGAAACTATGGGAGGTGTGTGAAAACACGGCGATACAAGGGAACTGATGAGAGGTGCCCGAAAACGCAGCGATATAGGGAACAGTATGAGAGGTGCATGAAAACACAGCGATATAGGGGAAGCTATGATAGGTGCTTCAAAACACCGATATGGAGAAGCTATGGGAGGTGCATGAAAATACAACTAAAAAGGGAAAGGTATGAGAGCTGCGCAAAAACACAGCAATATATGGGAAGCTATGGGATGTGCACGACAACAGAGTAATATAGGGAAAAGTATGAGAGGTGCAAGAAAACACAGCGATATAGGGGAAACTATGAGAGGTGCGTGAAAACACGTCGATATAGGAGAAGGTATGATAGGTGCGCGAAAACACAGCGACGTTGGGGAAGCTCTGCGAGGTGCGCGAAAACACTGCGATATATGGGAAGCTATGGGATTTGCGTGAAAACAGGACGATAGAGGGCAAGTTATGAGAGGTGCGTGAAAACACAACCATATTGGGGAAGGTATGAGAGGTGCGCAAAATCACAGCGATATAGGGGAGGGTATGAGAAGTGCGTGACAACAGAGAGGTGTAGGGGAAGCAACGGGAGGTGCGCAAAAACACGGCGATATAGGGGAAGTTATGAGAGGGAAGCGACTATACAGCGATATATGGGAAGCTATGCAAGGTGCGTGAAAACACGGCAATATAGGAGAATGTATGAGAGGGGCCCGAAAACACAATGATATAGGGGAAGCTATCAGAGGTGTGTGAAAACACGGCGATACAGAGGAACTGACGAGCGGTGCCCTAAAACGCAACAATATAGTGGAAGCTATGAGTGGCGCATGAAAACACAGAAATTTGGGGGATGCTATGAGAGGTGCGCAAAAACACAATGATAATGGGGAAGCTATGGGAGGTGCGGGAAAACACAGCGATATAGGGGAAGCTATGAGAGGTGCACAAAAACGCATTGATACAGGGGAAGCTCGGAGAGGTGCACAAAACACATTGATGTAGTGGAAGGTATGAGAGGTGCACGAAAACATAGCGATTTGGGGAAGTTATGAGAGGTTCGTGAAAACATCGCAATATATGGGAAGGTATGAGAAGAGCGCGATAACATGGCGAAAACTAGGAAGCTATGGGAGGCGCGGGAAACACAGTGATATAGGGGAAGGTATGAGAGGTGTGCGAAAACACATCAATATAGTGGAAGGTATGAGAGGTGCGTGAAAACAGGGCGATGCAGAGGAAGTTATGAGAGGTGCACGAGAACACAGCCATATTGGGGAAGGTATGAGAGGTGCACAAAAACACAGCGATATAGGGGAAGCTATGAGAGGTGCGGGAAAACACAGCGATATAGGGGAATCTATGAGAAGTGCGCGAAAGCACATTGATACGGGGAAGCTACGAGAGGTGCGGGAAACACATCGATATAGTGGAAGGTATGAGAGGTGCACAAAAACATAACGATATGGGGGAAGGTATGCGAGGTGCGTGAAAACACAGCACTCTTGGGGAAGCTATGAGAGGTGCGTGAAAACACGGTGATATACGTGAAGCTATGAGAGGTGCACGAAAACATAGCGATTTGGGGGAAGATATGAGAAGTGCGCTATAACACGGCGAAAACTGGGAAGCTTTTGGAGGTGTGGGATACACAGCGATATAGGGGAAGGTATGCGAGGTGCGCAAAAACACAGCGATATAGGGGAAGCTATTAGAAGGGCGCGAAAACACATTGATACAGGGGAAGCCACGAGAGGTGTGCAAAACACATCGATATAGTTTAAGGTATGGGAGGTGCGCAAAAACACAACGATATAGAGGAAGCTATGGCAGGTGTGTGAAAACACAGCGATAAAGAGGAAGGTATGGGAGGTGCGCGAAAACATGGCGATTTGGGGGAAGTTATGAGAGGTGCGTGAAAACATTGGTAAGATATGAGAAGTGTGCGATAACACGGCGAAAACTGGGAAGCAATGGGAGGTGCGGGAAACAGCGATATAGTGGAAGGTATGCGAGGTGCGCGAAAACACATTGATACCGGGGAAGCTAGGAGAGGTGCGTAAAACACATCGATATAGTGGAAGGTATGAGAGGTGCACTAAAACATAACGATATAGGGGAAGGTATGCGAGGTGCGTGAAAACACAGCAATATAGGGGAAGCTATGAGAGGTGCGTGAAAACACGGTTATATAGGGCAAGCTATGAGAGGTGCACGAAAACATAGCGATTTGGGGGAAGTTATGAGACGTGCGTGAAAACATCGCAATATATGGGAAGGTATGAGAAGTGCGCGATAACATGGCAAAAACTGGGAAGCTATGGGAGCTGCAGGAAACACAGCGATATAGCGGAAGGTATGAGAAGTGTGCGAAAACACATCAATATAGTGGAAGGTATGAGAGGTGCGCGAAAACAGGACGATACAGAGGAAGTTATGAGTGGTGCCCGAGAACACAGCCATATTGAGGAAGGTATGAGAGGTGCGCAAAAACACAGCGATATAGGGGAAGCTATGGGAGGTGTGCAAACACACAGTGATATAGGGGAAGCTATGAGTGGTGCACGAAAACACAGCGATTTAGGGGATGCTATGGGAAGTGCACGAAAACACAATGATATTGGGGAAGGTATCAGAGGTGCGAGAAAACACAGCGATATAGGGGAAGCTATGAGAACTGTCTTCACTAAGGAGGACATAAATAATCTTCCAGAAATAGTAGGGGACAGAGGGTCCAGTGAGATGGAGGAACTGAGGGAAATGCATGTTAGTAGGGAAGTGGTGTTAGGTAAATTGAAGGGATTGAAGGCAGATAAATCCCCAGGGCCAGATGGTCTGCATCCCAGGGTGCTTAAGGAAGTAGCCCAAGAAATAGTGGATGCATTAGTGATAATTTTTCAAAACTCGTTAGATTCTGGACTAGTTCCTGAGGATTGGAGGGTGGCTAATGTAACTCCACTTTTTAAAAAAGGAGGGAGAGAGAAACCAGGGAATTATAGACCGGTTAGCCTAACGTCGGTGGTGGGGAAACTGCTGGAGTCAGTTATCAAGGATGTCATAACAGCACATTTGGAAAGCGGTGAAATGATCGGACAAAGTCAGCATGGATTTGTGAAAGGAAAATCATGTCTGACGAATCTCATAGAATTTTTTGAGGATGTAACTAGTAGAGTGGATAGGGGGGAACCAGTGGATGTGGTATATTTGGATTTTCAGAAGGCTTTTGACAAGGTCCCACATAGGAGATTAGTGTGCAAACTTAAAGCACACGGTATTGCGGGTAAGGTATTCGAGTGGGTGGAGAATTGGTTAGCAGACAGGA
>NW_027277915.1:0-22904 GCF_030028105.1 Mobula birostris
GAGGATAGACAGTAAACTGGAGTTTTTAAGCTTGAGGATAGGCAGGAGGCTGGAGTCTTTAGGCATGAGACTAGAGGCCAGAGACTTGAGGCGAGGCTAGGCAGGAGGCTGGAGACTTCAGGCTTGAGGCTAGACAGGAGGCTGGAGTCTTCAGGCTTGAGGATAGACAGTAAGCTGGAGTTTTTAAGCTTGAGGATAGGCAGGAGGCTGGAGTCTTCAGGTTTGTGGCTAGACAGGAGGCTGGAGTCTTTAGGCTTGAGACTAGAGGCCAGAGACTTGAGGCGAGACTGTGCAGGAGGGTGGAGGCTTCAGGCTTGAGGCTAGAGGCCAGAGAATTGAGGCAAGGCTAGGCAGGAGGCTGGAGTCTTCAGGCTTGAGAGTAGAGGCCAGAGATTTGAGGCGAAGGTAGGCAGGATGCTGGAGTCTTCAGTCTTGAGGCTAGGCAGGAGGCTGGTGTTTTTCGGCTTGAGGCTATACAGGAGGTTGTAATCTTTAGGCCTGAGGCTAGGCAGGAGGCTGGAGTCTGTAGGCTTGAGACTAGAGGCCAGAGACTTGAGGCGAGACTAGGCAGGAGGCTGGAGACTTCAGGCTTGTGGCTAGGCAGGAGGCTGGAGCCCTCAGGCTTGAGGCTAGAGGCCAGGGACTGGAGGCGAGGCTAGGCAGGAGGCTGGAGTCTTCAGGCTTGAGAGTAGAGGCCTGAGATTTGAGGCGATGCTAGGGAGAAGGCTGGAGTCTTCAGGCTTGAGGCTAGACAGGAGGCTGGAGTCTTCAGGCTTGAGGATAGACAGTAAACTGGAGTTTTTAAGCTTGAGGATAGGCAGGAGGCTGGAGACTTCAGGCTTGAGGCTAGGCAGGAGGCTGGAGTCTTCAGGCTTGAGGCTAGGCAGGAGGCTGGAGTCTTCAGGCTTGAGGCTAGACAAGAGGCTGGAGTCTTTAGGCTTGAGGCTAGACAGGAGGCTGGAGTCTTTAGGCTTGAGACTAGAGGCCAGAGACTTGAGGCGAGACTAGGCAGAAGGCTGGAGACGTCAGGCTTGAGGCTAGGCAGGAGGCTGGAGTCTGTAAGCTTGAGACTAGAGGCCAGAGACTTGAGGCGAGACTAGGCAGGAGGTTGGAGACTTCAGGCTTGAGGATAGACAGGAGGCTGGAGTCTTCAGGCTTGAGGCTATGCAGGAGGCTGGAGTCTTCAGGAATGAGGCTAGAGGCCAGAGACTTGAGGCGAGGCTAAACAGGAGGCTGGAGTCTTCAGGCTTGAGGCTAGACACGAGGCTGGAATCATTAGGCTTGAGGATAGACAGGAGGCTGGAACCTTCAGGCTTCAGGCTAGGCAGGACGCTGGTGTCTTCAGGCTTAAGGCTAGACAGGAGACTGGTGTCTTCAGGTTTGTGGCTAGACAGTAGGCTGGAGTCTTTAGGCTTGAGACTAGAGGCCAGAGACTTGAGGCGAGACTGGGCAGGAGGCTGGAGCCTTCAGGCTTGAGGCTAGAGGGCAGAAACTTGAGGCAAGGCTAGGCAGGAGGCTGGAGTCTTCAGGCTTGAGAGTAGAGGCCAGAGATTTGAGGTGAGTGTAGGCAGGATGCTGGAGTCTTCAGACTTGAGGCTAGGCAGGAGGCTGGTGTTTTTAGGCTTGAGGCTACACAGGAGGTTGTAATCTTTAGGCTTGAGGCTATGCAGGAGGATGGAGTCTTTAGGCTTGAGACTGGAGGCTAGAGACTTGAGGCAAGGCTAGGCTGGAGGCTGGAGTCTTCAGGCTTGAGATTAGAGGCCTGAGATTTGAGGCAGTGCTAGGGAGAAGGCTGGAGTCTTCAGGCTTGAGGCTAGACAGGAGGCTGGAGTCTTCAGGCTTGAGGATAGACAGTAAGCTGGAGTTTTTAAGCTTGAGGATAGGCAAGAGGCTGGAATCTTTAGGCATGAGACTAGAGGCCAGAGACTTGAGGCGAGGCTAGGCAGGAGGCTGGAGACTTCAGGCTTGAGGCTAGACAGGAGGCTGGAGTCTTCAGGCTTGAGGCTAAGCAGGAGGCTGGAGTCTTCAGGAATGAGGCTAGAGGCCAGAGACTTGAGGCGAGGCTAAGCAGGAGGCTGCAGTCTTCAGGCTTGAGGCTAGACAGGAGGCTGGAGTCTTTAGGCTTGAGGATAGACTGGAGGCTGGAACCTTTAGGCTTGAGGCTAAGCAGGAGGCTGGAGTCTTTAGGCATCAGACTAGAGGCCAGAGATTTCAGGCGAGACTAGGCAGGCGGCTGGACACTCAGGCCTGAGGCTAGGCAGGAGGCTGGAGTCTTAAGGCTTGAGGCTAAGCAGGAGGCTGGAGTCTTCAGGAATGAGGCTAGAGGCCAGAGATTTGAGTCGAGGCTAGGCAGGAGGCTAGAGTTTTCAGGCATGAGGCTAGGCAGGAGGCTGGAGTCTTCAGGCTTGAGAATACAGGCCAGAGACTTGAGGCGAGGCTAGGCAGGAGGCTGGAGTCTTCAGGCTTGATGCTAGACAGGAGGCTGCAGTCTTCAGGCTTGAGGATAAGCAGGAGGCTGCAGTCTTCAGGCTTGAGGATAGACAGGAGGCTGAGTCTTTAGGCTTGAGGATAGGCAGGAGGCTGGAATCTTTAGGCTTGAGGCTAGGCAGGAGGCTGGAGTCTTTAGGCATGAGACTAGAGGCCAGAGACTTGAGGCAAGACTATGCAGGAGGCTGGATTCTTCAGGCTTGAGGCTAAGCAGGAGGCTGGAGCCTTCATGCTTGAGGCTAGAGGCCAGAGACTTGAGGCGAGGCTAGGCAGGAGGCTGGAGTCTTCAGACTTGAGAGTAGAGGCCAGAGACTTGAGGCGAGACTAGGCAGGAGGCTGGAGAATTCAGGCTTGAGGATAGGCAGGAGGCTGGTGTTTTTAGGCTTGAGGCTACACAGGAAGTTGTAATCTTTAGGCTTGAGGCTAGGCAGGAGGCTGGAGTCTTTAGGCTTGAGACTAGAGGACAGAGACTTGAGGCGAGACTTGGCAGGAGGCTGGAGACCTCAGGCTTGAGCCTAGAGGCCAGGGATTTGAGGCGAGGCTAGGCAGGAGGCTGGAGTCTTCAGGCATGAGAGTAAGAAGGGCTGAGATTTGAGGCGATGCTAGGGAGGAGGCTGGAGTCTTCAGGCTTGAGGCTTGACAGGAGACTGGAGTCTTCAGGCTTGAGGATAGACAGTAAGCTGGAGTTTTTAAGCTTGAGGATAGGCAGGAGGCTGGAGTCTTTAGGCCTAAGGCTAGACAGGAGACTGGAGTCTTCAGGTTTGTGGCTAGACAGGAGGCTGGAGTCTTTAGGCTTGAGACTAGAGGCCAGAGACTTGAGGCGAGACTGTGCAGGAGGCTGGAGGCTTCAGGCTTGAGGCTAGAGGCCAGGGATTTGAGGCGAGGCTAGGCAGGAGGCTGGAGTCTTCAGGCATGAGAGTAGAGGGCTGAGATTTGAGGTGATGCTAGGGAGGAGGCTGGAGTCTTCAGGCTTGAGGCTAGGCGGGAGGCTGGTATTTTTCGGCTTGAGGCTATACAGGAGGTTGTAATCTTTAGGCCTGAGGCTAGGCAGGAGGCTGGAGTCTGTAGGCTTGAGACTAGAGGCCAGAGACTTGAGGCGAGACTAGGCAGGAGGCTGGAGAGTTCAGGCTTGTGGCTAGGCAGGAGGATGGAGCCCTCAGGCTTGAGGCTAGAGGCCAGGGACTTGAAGTGAGGCTAGGCAGGAGGCTGGAGTCTTCAGGCTTGAGAGTAGAGGCCTGAGATTTGAGGCGATGCTAGGGAGAAGGCTGGAGTCTTCAGGCTTGAGGCTAGACAGGAGGCTGGAGTTTTCAGGCTTGAGGATAGACATTAAGCTGGAGTTTTTAAGCTTGAGGATAGGCAGGAGGCTGGAGTCTTTAGGCATGAGACTAGAGGCCAGAGACTTGAGGCGAGGCTAGGCAGGAGGCTGGAGACTTCAGGCTTGAGGCTAGGCAGGAGGCTGGAGTCTTCAGGCTTGAGGCTAGACAAGAGGCTGGAGTCTTTAGGTTTGAGGCTAGACAGGAGGCTGGAGTCTTTAGGCTTGAGACTAGAGGCCAGAGACTTGAGGCGAGACTAGGCAGAAGGCTGGAGACGTCAGGCTTGAGGCTAGGCAGGAGGCTGAAGTCTTAAGGCTTAAGGCTAAGCAGGAGGCTGGAGTCTTCAGGAATGAGGCTAGAGGCCAGAGACTTGAGGCGAGGCTAGGCAGGAGGCTGGAGTTTTCAGGCTTGAGGCTAGGCAGGAGGCTGGAGTCTTCAGGCTTGAGAATAGAGGCCAGAAACTTGAGGCGATGCTAGGCAGGAGGCTGGAGTCTTCAGGCTTGATGCTAGACAGGAGGCTGCAGTCGTCAGGCTTGAGGATAAGCAGGAAGCTGGAATCTTTAGGCTTGAGGCTAGGCAGGAGGCTGGAGTCTTCAGGCTTGAGGATAAGCAGGAGACTGGAATCTTTAGGCTTGAGGCTGGGCAGGAGGCTGGAGTCTTTTGGCATGAGACTAGAGGCCAGAGACTTGAGGCGAGACTATGCAGGAGGCTGGATTCTTCAGGCTTGAGGCTAAGCAAGAAGCTGGAGCCTTCAGGCTTGAGGCTAGAGGCCAGAGACTTGAGGCGAGGCTAGACAGGATGCTGGAGCTTCAGTCTTGAGACTAGGCAGGAGGCTGGAGTCTTCAGGCTTCAGGCTAGGCAGGAGGCTGGTGTCTTCAGGCTTATGGCTAGACAGGTGACTGGAGTCTTCAGGGTTGTGGCTAGACAGTAGGAGGCTGGAGTCTGTCGGCTTGAGACTAGAGGCCAGAGACTTGAGGCGAGACTAGGCAGGAGGCTGGAGACTTCAGGCTTGTGGCTAGGCAGGAGGTTGGAGCCCTCAGGCTTGAGTCTAGAGGCCAGGAACTTGAAGTGAGGCTAGGCAGGAGGCTGGAGTCTTCAGGCTTGAGAGTAGAGGCCTGAGATTTGAGGCGATGCTAGGGAGAAGGCTGGAGTCTTCAGGCTTGAGGCTAGACAGGAGACTGGAGTTTTCAGGCTTGAGGATAGACAGTAAGCTGGAGTTTTTAAGCTTGAGGATAGGCAGGAGGCTGGAGTCTTTAGGCATGAGACTAGAGGCCAGAGACTTGAGGCGAGGCTAGGCAGGAGGCTGGAGACTTCAGGCTTGAGGCTAGACAGGATGCTGGAGTCTTCAGGCTTGAGGCTAGGCAGGAGGCTGGAGTCTTCAGGCTTGAGGCTAGACAAGAGGCTGGAGTCTTTAGGTTTGAGGCTAGACAGGAAGCTGGAGTCTTTAGGCTTGAGACTAGAGGCCAGAGACTTGAGGCGAGACTAGGCAGAAGGCTGGAGACGTCAGGCTTGAGGCTAGGCAGGAGGCTGAAGTCTTAAGGCTTGAGGCTAAGCAGGAGGCTGGAGTCTTCAGGAATGAGGCTAGAGGCCAGAGACTTGAGGCGAGGCTAGGCAGGAGGCTGGAGTTTTCAGGCTTGAGGCTAGACAGGAGGCTGGAGTCTTCAGGCTTGAGAATAGAGTCCAGAAACTTGAGGCGAGGCTAGGCAGGAGGCTGGAGTCTTCAGGCTTGATGCTAGACAGGAGGCTGCAGTCTTCAGGCTTGAGGATAAGCAGGAGGCTGGAGTCTTTAGGCTTGAGGCTAGGCAGGAGGCTGGAGTCTTTAGGCATGAGACTAGAGGGCAGAGACTTGAGGCGAGACTATGCAGGAGGCTGGAATCTTTAGGCTTGAGGCTAAGCAGGAGGCTGGAGCCTTCAGGCTTGAGTCTAGAGGCCAGAGACTTGAGGCGAGGCTACGCAGGATGCTGGAGCTTCAGTCTTGAGACCAGGCAGGAGGCTGGAGTCTATAGGCTTGAGGCTAGACAGGAGGCTGGAGTCTTCAGGCTTCAGGCTAGGCAGGAGGCTGGTGTCTTCAGAATTGAGACCAGAGGCCAGAGACTTGAGGCGAGACTAGGCAGGAGGCTGTATTCTTCAGGCTTGAGGCTAGGCAGGAGGCTAGAGCCTTCAGGCTTGAGGCTAGAGGCCAGAGACTTGAGGCGAGTCTAGGCAGGAGGCTGGAGTCTTCAGGCTCGAGAGTAGAGGCCAGAGACTTGAGGCGAGACTAGGCAGGAGGCTGGAGACTTCAGGCTTGAGGCTAGGCAGGAGGATGGAGTCTTCAGACTTGAGGATACGCAGGAGGCTGGTGTTTTTAGGTTTGAGGCTACACAGGAGGTTGTAATCTTTAGGCTTCAGGCTAGGCATGAGTCTGGAGTCTTCAGGCTGAATTCTTCAGGCTAGAGGATAGACAGTAAGCTGGAGTTTTAAGCTTCAGGCTAGGCAGGAGGCTGGTGTCTTCAGAATTGAGACTAGAGGCCAGAGACTTGAGGCGAGACTATGCAGGAGGCTGGATTCTTCAGGCTTGAGGCTAAGCAGGAGGCTGGAGCCTTCAGGCTTGAGGCTAGAGGCCAGAGACTTGAGGCGAGGCTACACAGGATGCTGGAGCTTCAGTCTTGAGACCAGGCAGGAGGCTGGAGTCTATAGGCTTGAGGCTAGACAGGAGGCTGGAGTCTTCAGGCTTCAGGCTAGGCAGGAGGCTGGTGTCTTCAGAATTGAGACTAGAGGCCAGAGACTTGAGGCGAGACTAGGCAGGAGGCTGTATTCTTCAGGCTTGAGGCTAGGCAGGAGGCTGGAGCCTTCAGGCTTGAGGCTAGAGGCCAGAGACTTGAGACGAGGCTAGGCAGGAGGCTGGAGTCTTCAGGCTTGAGAGTAGAGGCCAGCGACTTGAGGCGAGACTAGGCAGGAGGCTGGAGACTTCAGGCTTGTGGCTAGGCAGGAGGATGGAGTCTTCAGAGTTGAGGATAGGCAGGAGGCTGGTGTTTTTAGGCTTGAGACTACACAGGAGGTTGTAATCTTTAGGCTTGAGGCTAGGCAAGAGGCTGGAGTCTTTAGGCTTGAGACTAGAGGACAGAGACTTGAGGCGAGACTTGGCAGGAGGGTGGAGGCTTCAGGCTTGAGGCTAGAGGCCAGAGAATTGAGGCAAGGCTAGGCAGGAGGCTGGAGTCTTCAGGCTTGAGAGTAGAGGCCAGAGATTTGAGGCGATGGTAGGCAGGATGCTGGAGTCTTCAGTCTTGAGGCTAGGCGGGAGGCTGGTGTTTTTCGGCTTGAGGCTATACAGGAGGTTGTAATCTTTAGGCCTGAGGCTAGGCAGGAGGCTGGAGTCTGTAGGCTTGAGACTAGAGGCCAGAGACTTGAGGCGAGACTAGGCAGGAGGCTGGAGACTTCAGGCTTGTGGCTAGGCAGGAGGCTGGAGACCTCAGGCTTGAGCCTGGAGGCCAGGGATTTGAGGCGAGGCTAGGCAGGAGGCTGGAGTCTTCAGGCATGAGAGTAGAGGGCTGAGATTTGAGGCGATGCTAGGGAGGAGGCTGGAGTCTTCAGGCTTGAGGCTTGACAGGAGACTGGAGTCTTCAGGCTTGAGACTAGAGGCCAGAGACTTGAGGCGAGACTGTGCAGGAGGGTGGAGGCTTCAGGCTTGAGGCTAGAGGCCAGAGAATTGAGGCAAGGCTAGGCAGGAGGCTGGAGTCTTCAGGCTTGAGAGTAGAGGCCAGAGATTTGAGGCGATGGTAGGCAGGATGCTGGAGTCTTCAGTCTTGAGGCTAGGCGGGAGGCTGGTGTTTTTCGGCTTGAGGCTATACAGGAGGTTGTAATCTTTAGGCCTGAGGCTAGGCAGGAGGCTGGAGTCTGTAGGCTTGAGACTAGAGGCCAGAGACTTGAGGCGAGACTAGGCAGGAGGCTGGAGACTTCAGGCTTGTGGCTAGGCAGGAGGCTGGAGCCCTCAGGCTTGAGGCTAGAGGCCAGGGACTGGAGGCGAGGCTAGGCAGGAGGCTGGAGTCTTCAGGCTTGAGAGTAGAGGCCTGAGATTTGAGGCGATGCTAGGGAGAAGGCTGGAGTCTTCAGGCTTGATGCTAGACAGGAGGCTGGAGTCTTCAGGCTTGAGGATAGACAGTAAACTGGAGTTTTTAAGCTTGAGGATAGGCAGGAGGCTGGAGTCTTTAGGCATGAGACTAGAGGCCAGAGACTTGAGGCGAGGCTAGGCAGGAGGCTGGAGACTTCAGGCTTGAGGCTAGACAGGAGGCTGGAGTCTTCAGGCTTGAGGATAGACAGTAAGCTGGAGTTTTTAAGCTTGAGGATAGGCAGGAGGCTGGAGTCTTCAGGTTTGTGGCTAGACAGGAGGCTGGAGTCTTTAGGCTTGAGACTAGAGGCCAGAGACTTGAGGCGAGACTGTGCAGGAGGGTGGAGGCTTCAGGCTTGAGGCTAGAGGCCAGAGAATTGAGGCAAGGCTAGGCAGGAGGCTGGAGTCTTCAGGCTTGAGAGTAGAGGCCAGAGATTTGAGGCGAAGGTAGGCAGGATGCTGGAGTCTTCAGTCTTGAGGCTAGGCAGGAGGCTGGTGTTTTTCGGCTTGAGGCTATACAGGAGGTTGTAATCTTTAGGCCTGAGGCTAGGCAGGAGGCTGGAGTCTGTAGGCTTGAGACTAGAGGCCAGAGACTTGAGGCGAGACTAGGCAGGAGGCTGGAGACTTCAGGCTTGTGGCTAGGCAGGAGGCTGGAGCCCTCAGGCTTGAGGCTAGAGGCCAGGGACTGGAGGCGAGGCTAGGCAGGAGGCTGGAGTCTTCAGGCTTGAGAGTAGAGGCCTGAGATTTGAGGCGATGCTAGGGAGAAGGCTGGAGTCTTCAGGCTTGAGGCTAGACAGGAGGCTGGAGTCTTCAGGCTTGAGGATAGACAGTAAACTGGAGTTTTTAAGCTTGAGGATAGGCAGGAGGCTGGAGACTTCAGGCTTGAGGCTAGGCAGGAGGCTGGAGTCTTCAGGCTTGAGGCTAGGCAGGAGGCTGGAGTCTTCAGGCTTGAGGCTAGACAAGAGGCTGGAGTCTTTAGGCTTGAGGCTAGACAGGAGGCTGGAGTCTTTAGGCTTGAGACTAGAGGCCAGAGACTTGAGGCGAGACTAGGCAGAAGGCTGGAGACGTCAGGCTTGAGGCTAGGCAGGAGGCTGGAGTCTGTAAGCTTGAGACTAGAGGCCAGAGACTTGAGGCGAGACTAGGCAGGAGGCTGGAGACTTCAGGCTTGAGGATAGACAGGAGGCTGGAGTCTTCAGGCTTGAGGCTATGCAGGAGGCTGGAGTCTTCAGGAATGAGGCTAGAGGCCAGAGACTTGAGGCGAGGCTAAACAGGAGGCTGGAGTCTTCAGGCTTGAGGCTAGACACGAGGCTGGAATCATTAGGCTTGAGGATAGACAGGAGGCTGGAACCTTCAGGCTTCAGGCTAGGCAGGACGCTGGTGTCTTCAGGCTTAAGGCTAGACAGGAGACTGGTGTCTTCAGGTTTGTGGCTAGACAGTAGGCTGGAGTCTTTAGGCTTGAGACTAGAGGCCAGAGACTTGAGGCGAGACTGGGCAGGAGGCTGGAGCCTTCAGGCTTGAGGCTAGAGGGCAGAAACTTGAGGCAAGGCTAGGCAGGAGGCTGGAGTCTTCAGGCTTGAGAGTAGAGGCCAGAGATTTGAGGTGAGTGTAGGCAGGATGCTGGAGTCTTCAGACTTGAGGCTAGGCAGGAGGCTGGTGTTTTTAGGCTTGAGGCTACACAGGAGGTTGTAATCTTTAGGCTTGAGGCTATGCAGGAGGATGGAGTCTTTAGGCTTGAGACTGGAGGCTAGAGACTTGAGGCAAGGCTAGGCTGGAGGCTGGAGTCTTCAGGCTTGAGATTAGAGGCCTGAGATTTGAGGCAGTGCTAGGGAGAAGGCTGGAGTCTTCAGGCTTGAGGCTAGACAGGAGGCTGGAGTCTTCAGGCTTGAGGATAGACAGTAAGCTGGAGTTTTTAAGCTTGAGGATAGGCAAGAGGCTGGAATCTTTAGGCATGAGACTAGAGGCCAGAGACTTGAGGCGAGGCTAGGCAGGAGGCTGGAGACTTCAGGCTTGAGGCTAGACAGGAGGCTGGAGTCTTCAGGCTTGAGGCTAAGCAGGAGGCTGGAGTCTTCAGGAATGAGGCTAGAGGCCAGAGACTTGAGGCGAGGCTAAGCAGGAGGCTGCAGTCTTCAGGCTTGAGGCTAGACAGGAGGCTGGAGTCTTTAGGCTTGAGGATAGACTGGAGGCTGGAACCTTTAGGCTTGAGGCTAAGCAGGAGGCTGGAGTCTTTAGGCATCAGACTAGAGGCCAGAGATTTCAGGCGAGACTAGGCAGGCGGCTGGACACTCAGGCCTGAGGCTAGGCAGGAGGCTGGAGTCTTAAGGCTTGAGGCTAAGCAGGAGGCTGGAGTCTTCAGGAATGAGGCTAGAGGCCAGAGATTTGAGTCGAGGCTAGGCAGGAGGCTAGAGTTTTCAGGCATGAGGCTAGGCAGGAGGCTGGAGTCTTCAGGCTTGAGAATACAGGCCAGAGACTTGAGGCGAGGCTAGGCAGGAGGCTGGAGTCTTCAGGCTTGATGCTAGACAGGAGGCTGCAGTCTTCAGGCTTGAGGATAAGCAGGAGGCTGCAGTCTTCAGGCTTGAGGATAGACAGGAGGCTGGAGTCTTTAGGCTTGAGGATAGGCAGGAGGCTGGAATCTTTAGGCTTGAGGCTAGGCAGGAGGCTGGAGTCTTTAGGCATGAGACTAGAGGCCAGAGACTTGAGGCAAGACTATGCAGGAGGCTGGATTCTTCAGGCTTGAGGCTAAGCAGGAGGCTGGAGCCTTCATGCTTGAGGCTAGAGGCCAGAGACTTGAGGCGAGGCTAGGCAGGAGGCTGGAGTCTTCAGACTTGAGAGTAGAGGCCAGAGACTTGAGGCGAGACTAGGCAGGAGGCTGGAGAATTCAGGCTTGAGGATAGGCAGGAGGCTGGTGTTTTTAGGCTTGAGGCTACACAGGAAGTTGTAATCTTTAGGCTTGAGGCTAGGCAGGAGGCTGGAGTCTTTAGGCTTGAGACTAGAGGACAGAGACTTGAGGCGAGACTTGGCAGGAGGCTGGAGACCTCAGGCTTGAGCCTAGAGGCCAGGGATTTGAGGCGAGGCTAGGCAGGAGGCTGGAGTCTTCAGGCATGAGAGTAGAGGGCTGAGATTTGAGGCGATGCTAGGGAGGAGGCTGGAGTCTTCAGGCTTGAGGCTTGACAGGAGACTGGAGTCTTCAGGCTTGAGGATAGACAGTAAGCTGGAGTTTTTAAGCTTGAGGATAGGCAGGAGGCTGGAGTCTTTAGGCCTAAGGCTAGACAGGAGACTGGAGTCTTCAGGTTTGTGGCTAGACAGGAGGCTGGAGTCTTTAGGCTTGAGACTAGAGGCCAGAGACTTGAGGCGAGACTGTGCAGGAGGCTGGAGGCTTCAGGCTTGAGGCTAGAGGCCAGGGATTTGAGGCGAGGCTAGGCAGGAGGCTGGAGTCTTCAGGCATGAGAGTAGAGGGCTGAGATTTGAGGTGATGCTAGGGAGGAGGCTGGAGTCTTCAGGCTTGAGGCTAGGCGGGAGGCTGGTATTTTTCGGCTTGAGGCTATACAGGAGGTTGTAATCTTTAGGCCTGAGGCTAGGCAGGAGGCTGGAGTCTGTAGGCTTGAGACTAGAGGCCAGAGACTTGAGGCGAGACTAGGCAGGAGGCTGGAGAGTTCAGGCTTGTGGCTAGGCAGGAGGATGGAGCCCTCAGGCTTGAGGCTAGAGGCCAGGGACTTGAAGTGAGGCTAGGCAGGAGGCTGGAGTCTTCAGGCTTGAGAGTAGAGGCCTGAGATTTGAGGCGATGCTAGGGAGAAGGCTGGAGTCTTCAGGCTTGAGGCTAGACAGGAGGCTGGAGTTTTCAGGCTTGAGGATAGACATTAAGCTGGAGTTTTTAAGCTTGAGGATAGGCAGGAGGCTGGAGTCTTTAGGCATGAGACTAGAGGCCAGAGACTTGAGGCGAGGCTAGGCAGGAGGCTGGAGACTTCAGGCTTGAGGCTAGGCAGGAGGCTGGAGTCTTCAGGCTTGAGGCTAGACAAGAGGCTGGAGTCTTTAGGTTTGAGGCTAGACAGGAGGCTGGAGTCTTTAGGCTTGAGACTAGAGGCCAGAGACTTGAGGCGAGACTAGGCAGAAGGCTGGAGACGTCAGGCTTGAGGCTAGGCAGGAGGCTGAAGTCTTAAGGCTTAAGGCTAAGCAGGAGGCTGGAGTCTTCAGGAATGAGGCTAGAGGCCAGAGACTTGAGGCGAGGCTAGGCAGGAGGCTGGAGTTTTCAGGCTTGAGGCTAGGCAGGAGGCTGGAGTCTTCAGGCTTGAGAATAGAGGCCAGAAACTTGAGGCGATGCTAGGCAGGAGGCTGGAGTCTTCAGGCTTGATGCTAGACAGGAGGCTGCAGTCGTCAGGCTTGAGGATAAGCAGGAAGCTGGAATCTTTAGGCTTGAGGCTAGGCAGGAGGCTGGAGTCTTCAGGCTTGAGGATAAGCAGGAGACTGGAATCTTTAGGCTTGAGGCTGGGCAGGAGGCTGGAGTCTTTTGGCATGAGACTAGAGGCCAGAGACTTGAGGCGAGACTATGCAGGAGGCTGGATTCTTCAGGCTTGAGGCTAAGCAAGAAGCTGGAGCCTTCAGGCTTGAGGCTAGAGGCCAGAGACTTGAGGCGAGGCTAGACAGGATGCTGGAGCTTCAGTCTTGAGACTAGGCAGGAGGCTGGAGTCTTCAGGCTTCAGGCTAGGCAGGAGGCTGGTGTCTTCAGGCTTATGGCTAGACAGGTGACTGGAGTCTTCAGGGTTGTGGCTAGACAGTAGGAGGCTGGAGTCTGTCGGCTTGAGACTAGAGGCCAGAGACTTGAGGCGAGACTAGGCAGGAGGCTGGAGACTTCAGGCTTGTGGCTAGGCAGGAGGTTGGAGCCCTCAGGCTTGAGTCTAGAGGCCAGGAACTTGAAGTGAGGCTAGGCAGGAGGCTGGAGTCTTCAGGCTTGAGAGTAGAGGCCTGAGATTTGAGGCGATGCTAGGGAGAAGGCTGGAGTCTTCAGGCTTGAGGCTAGACAGGAGACTGGAGTTTTCAGGCTTGAGGATAGACAGTAAGCTGGAGTTTTTAAGCTTGAGGATAGGCAGGAGGCTGGAGTCTTTAGGCATGAGACTAGAGGCCAGAGACTTGAGGCGAGGCTAGGCAGGAGGCTGGAGACTTCAGGCTTGAGGCTAGACAGGATGCTGGAGTCTTCAGGCTTGAGGCTAGGCAGGAGGCTGGAGTCTTCAGGCTTGAGGCTAGACAAGAGGCTGGAGTCTTTAGGTTTGAGGCTAGACAGGAAGCTGGAGTCTTTAGGCTTGAGACTAGAGGCCAGAGACTTGAGGCGAGACTAGGCAGAAGGCTGGAGACGTCAGGCTTGAGGCTAGGCAGGAGGCTGAAGTCTTAAGGCTTGAGGCTAAGCAGGAGGCTGGAGTCTTCAGGAATGAGGCTAGAGGCCAGAGACTTGAGGCGAGGCTAGGCAGGAGGCTGGAGTTTTCAGGCTTGAGGCTAGACAGGAGGCTGGAGTCTTCAGGCTTGAGAATAGAGTCCAGAAACTTGAGGCGAGGCTAGGCAGGAGGCTGGAGTCTTCAGGCTTGATGCTAGACAGGAGGCTGCAGTCTTCAGGCTTGAGGATAAGCAGGAGGCTGGAATCTTTAGGCTTGAGGCTAGGCAGGAGGCTGGAGTCTTCAGGATTGAGGATAAGCAGGAGGCTGGAATCTTTAGGCTTGAGGCTAGGCAGGAGGCTGGAGTCTTTAGGCATGAGACTAGAGGCCAGAGACTTGAGGCGAGATTATGCAGGAGGCTGGATTCTTCAGGCTTGAGGCGAAGCAAGAAGCTGGAGCCTTCAGGCTTGAGGCTAGAGGCCAGAGACTTGAGGCGAGGCTAGACAGGATGCTGGAGCTTCAGTCTTGAGACTAGGCAGGAGGCTGGAGTCTTCAGGCTTCAGGCTAGGCAGGAGGCTGGTGTCTTCAGGCTTAAGGCTAGACAGGTGACTGGAGTCTTCAGGTTTGTGGCTAGACAGTAGGAGGCTGGAGTCTTTAGGCTTGAGACTAGAGGCCAGAAACTTGAGGCGAGACTAGGCAGGAGGCTGTATTCTTCAGGCTTGAGGCTAGGCAGGAGGCTGGAGCGTTCAGGCTTGAGGCTAGAGGCCAGAGACTTGAGGCGAGGCCAGGCAGTAGGCTGGAGTCTTCAGGCTTGAGAGTAGAGGCCAGAGATTTGAGGCGAGGCTAGGCAAGATGCTGGTGTCTTCAGTCTTGAGGCTAGGCAGGAGGCTGGTTATTTTAGGCTTGAGGCTAGGCAGGAGGCGGGAGTCTGCAGAATTGAGGCTAGAGGCCAGAGACTTGAGGCGAGGCTAGGCAGGAGGATGGAGACTTCAGGCTTGTGGGTAGGCAGGAGGCTAGAGACTTCAGGCTTGAGGCTAGGCAGGAGGCTGCAGTCTTCAGGCTTGAGGCTAGGCAGGAGGCTGGAGTCTTCAGTATTGAGGCTAGAGGCCAGAGACTTGAGGCGAGGCTAGGCAGGAGGCTGCAGTGTTCAGGCTTGAGGCTAGGCAGGAGGCTGGAGTCTTCAGGATTGAGGCTAGAGGCCAGAGACTTGAGGCGAGGCTAGGCAGGAGGATGGAGTCTTCAGGCTTGAGACTAGGCAGGAGGCTGGAGTCTTCAGGCTTGAGCGTAGGCAGGAGGCTGGAGTCTTCAGGCTGAGGCTAGGCAGGATGCTGGATTCTTCAGACTTGAGGTGAGAGGCCAGAGACTTGAAGCAAGGCTAGGCAGGAGGCTGGATTCTTCAGGCTTGAGGCTAGGCAGGAGGCTGGAGTCTTTAGGCTTGAGACTAGAGGCCAGAGAGTTGAGGCAAGGCTAGACAGGAGGCTGGAGTCTTTAGGGTTGAGGCATGCCAGGATGCTGGATACTTCAGGCTTGATGCTACGAAGGAGGCTGGAGTCTTCCGGCTTGAGGCTAGGTTGGAGGCTAGAGTCTTCAGGCTTGAGGCTTGCCAGGAGGCTGGATACTTCAGGCTTGACGCTACGAAGGAGGCTGGAGTCTTCAGGCTTGAGGCTAGGCAGGAGGCTGGAGTCTTCAAGCTTGAGGCTGGAGGCCAGAGACTTGAGGCGAGGCTAGGCAGGAGGCTGGTATCTTCTGGATTGAGGCTAGGCAGGAGGCTGGAGTCTTCAGGCTTGAGAATAGAGGCCACAAACTTGATGCAAGGCTAGGCAGGAGGCTGGAGTCTTCAAGCTTGAGGGTAGAGGCCAGGAAATTGAGGCGAGGTTTGGCAGGAGGCTGGAGTCTTCAGGCTTGTGGCTAGACAGGAGGGTGGAGTTTTCAGGCTTGAGGCTAGGCAGGAGGCTGGAGTTTTCAGGCTTGAGGCTAGAGGCCAGAGACTTGAAGCAAGGCTAGACAGGAGGCTGGAGTCTTCAAGCATGAGGCTAGGCTAGGAAGGAGGCTGGAGTCTTCAGGCTTGAGGCTAGGCAGGATGCTTGTGTATTCATGCTTGAGGATAGGCAGGAGGCTGGAGTCTTCAGGCTAGTGGTTAGTGGCTAGAGACTTGAGGCGAGGCTAGGCCGGAGACTGGAATCTTCAGGCTTTAGGCTAGACAGGAGGCTGGAGTCTTCAGGCTTGAGGCTAGACAGGAGGCTGGAGTCTTTAGGATTGAGAGTAGAGGCCAGAGACTTGAGGCGAGACTAGGCAGGAGGCTGGATTCTTCAGGCTTGAGGCTAGGCAAGAGTCTAGATCCTTCAAGCTTGAGGCTAGAGGCCAGAGACTTGAGGTGAGGCCGGGGAGAAGGCTGGATTCTTCAGGCTTGAGGCTAGGCAGGAGGCTGGAGCCTTCAACCTTGAGGCTAGAGGCCAGAGACATGAGGCGAGGCTAGGCAGGAGGCTGGAGTCTTCAGGCCTGAGAATAGAGGCCACAGACTTGAAGCAAGGCTAGGCAGGAGGCTGGAGTCTTCAGGCTTGAGGCTAGGCAGGAGGCTGGTGTTTTTCGACTTGAGGCTAGATAGGAGGCTGGAGTCTTCAGGCTTGTGACTAGACAGGAGGCTGGAGCCTTTAGGCTTGAAACTAGAGACTTCAGGCAAGACTAGGCAGGAGGCTGGAGACTTCAGGTTTGTGGTTAGGCAGGAGGCTGCAGTCTTCAGGTTGGAGTGTAGACAAGAGGCTGGAGTCCTCAGGATTGAGGCTAGAGGCCAGAGACTTGAGGCGAGGCTAGGCAGGAGGCTGGTGTCTTCAGGCTTGAGGCTAGGCAGGAGGCTGAAGTCTTCAGGTTTGAGGCTAGAGGCCAGAGACTTGAGCCAAGGCTAGGTAGGAGGCTGGAGTCTTCAGGCTTGAGGCTTGCCAGGAGGCTGGATACTTCAGGGTTGACGCTACGAAGGAGGCTAGAGTCTTTTGGCTTGAGGCTAGGCAGGAGGCTGGAGTCTTCAGGCTGAGGCTAGGCAGGATGCTGGATTCTTCAGGCTTGAGGCTAGCGGTCAGAGACTGGAATCAAGGCTAGGCAGGAGGCTGGATTCTGCAGGCTTGAGTCTAGGCAGGAGGCTGGTGTTTTCAGGCTTGAGGCTAGACAGGAGGCTGGAGTCTTTAGGCTTGAGGCTAGGCAGAAGGCTGGAGTCTTTTGGCTTGAGACTAGAGGCCAGAGACTTGAGGCGAGACTAGGCAGGAGGCTGGAGACTTCAGGCTTGTGGGTAGGCAGGAGGCTAGAGACTTCAGGCTTGAGGCTAGGCAGGAGGCTGCAGTCTTCAGGCTTGAGGCTAGGCAGGAGGCTGCAGTCTTCAGGCTTGAGGTTAGGCAGGAGGCAGGAGTCTTCAGAATTGAGGCTAGAGGCCAGAGACTTGAGGCGAGGCTAGGCAGGAGACTGGATTCTTCAGGCTTGAGGCTAGGCAAGATTCTGGATCCTTCAAGCTTGAGGCTAGAGGCCAGAGACTTGAGGCGAGGCTGGGCAGGAGGCTGGATTCTTCAGGCTTGAGGCTAGGCAGGAGGCTGGAGCCTTCAGGCTTGAGGCTAGAGGCCAGAGACTTGAGGCGAGGATAGGCAGGTGGCTGGAGTCTTCAGGCATGGGAATAGAGGCCACAGACTTGATGCAAGGCTAGGCAGGAAGCTCGAGTCTTCAGGCTTGAGGCTAGGCAGGAGGCTGGTGCTTTCCGACTTGAGGCTAGATAGGAGGCTGGAGTCTTCAGGCTTGAGGCTAGGCAGGAGGCTGGAGTCTTTAGGCTTGAGACTAGAGGCCAGAGAGTTGAGGCAAGGTTAGACAGGAGGCTGGAGTCTTTAGGGTTGAGGCTTGCCAGGATGCTGGATACTTCAGGCTTGACGCTACGAAGGAGGCTGGAGTCTTCAGGCTTGAGGCTAGGTTGGAGGCTGGAGTCTTCAGGCTTGAGGCTTGCCAGGTGGCTGGATACTTCAAGCTTGACGCTACGAAGGAGGCTGGAGTCTTCAGGCTTGAGGCTAGGCAGGAGGCTGGAGTCTTCAAGCTTGAGGCTGGAGGCCAGAGACTTGAGGCGAGGCTAGGCAGGAGGCTGGTATCTTCTGGATTGAGGCTAGGCAGGAGGCTGAAGTCTTCAGGCTTGTGGCTAGAGGCCAGAGACTTGAGCCAAGGCTAGGTAGGAGGCTGGAGTCTTCACGCTTGAGGCTAGACAGGAGGCTGGAGTCTTTAGGCCTGAGGATAGACAGGAGGCTGGAGTCTTTAGGGTTGAGACTAGAGGCCAGAGACTTGAGACGAGACTAGGCAGGATGCTGGATTCTTCAGGCTTGAGGCTAGGCAAGAGTCTGGATCCTTCAAGCTTGAGGCTAGAGGCCAGAGACTTGAGGCGAGGCTGGGCAGGAGGCTGGATTCTTCAGGCTTGAGGCTAGGCAAGAGTCTGGATCCTTCAACCTTGAGGCTAGAGGCCAGAGACTTGAGGCGTGGCTAGGCAGGAGGCTGGAGTCTTCAGGCTTGAGAATAGAGGCCACAAACTTGATGCAAGGCTAGGCAGGAGGCTGGAGTCTTCAAGCTTGAGGGTAGAGGCCAGGAAATTGAGGCGAGGTTAGGCAGGAGGCTGGAGTCTTCAGGCTTGTGGCTAGACAGGAGGGTGGAGTTTTCAGGCTTGAGGCTAGGCAGGAGGGTGGAGTCCTTAAGCTTGAGGCTAGAGGCCAGAGACTGGAGGCGAGATTAGGCAGGAGGCTGGAGTCTTCAAGCATGAGGCTAGGCTAGGAAGGAGGCTGGAGTCTTCAGGCTTGAGGCTAGGCAGGATACTTGTGTATTCATGCTTGAGGATAGGCAGGAGGCTGGAGTCTTCAGGCTTGTGGCTAGTGGCTAGAGACTTGAGGCGAGGCTAGGCAGGAGACTGGAATCTTTAGGCTTGACGCTAGGCAGAAGGCTGGATTCTTTTGGCTTGAGACTAGAGGCCAGAGACTTGAGGCGAGACTAGGCAGGAGGCTGGTGTCTTCAGGCTTGAGGCTAGGCAGGAGGCTGAAGTTTTCAGGCTTGAGGCTAGAGGCCAGAGACTTGAGCCACGGCTAGGTAGGAGGCTGGAGTCTTCAGGCTTGAGGCTTGCCAGGAGGCTGGATACTTCACGGTTGACGCTACGAAGGAGGCTGGAGTCTTCAGGCTTGAGGCTAGGCAGGAGGCTGGAGTCTTCAGACTTGAGGGTAGGCAGGTGGCTGGAGTCTTCAGGCTGAGGCTAGGCAGGATGCTGGATTCTTCAGGCTTGAGGCTAGCGGTCAGAGACTGGAATCAAGGCTAGGCAGGATGCTTGATTCTGCTGGCTTGAGTCTAGGCAGGAGGCTGGTGTTTTCAGGCTTGAGGCTAGACAGGAGGCTGGAGTCTTTAGGCTTGAGGCTAGGCAGAAGGCTGGAGTCTTTTGGCTTGAGACTAGAGGCCAGAGACTTGAGGCGAGACTAGGCAGGAGGATGGAGACTTCAGGCTTGTGGGTAGGCAGGAGGCTAGAGACTTCAGGCTTGAGGCTAGGCAGGAGGCTGCAGTCTTCTGGCTTGAGGCTAGGCAGGAGGCTGCAGTCTTCAGGCTTGAGGTTAGGCAGGAGGCAGGAGTCTTCAGAATTGAGGCTAGAGGCCAGAGACTTGAGGCGAGGCTAGGCAGGAGGCTGGATTCTTCAGGCTTGAGGCTAGGCAAGATTCTGGATCCTTTAAGCTTGAGGCTAGAGGCCAGAGACTTGAGGCGAGGCTGGGCAGGTGGCTGGAGTCTTCAGGCGTGGGAATAGAGGCCACAGACTTGATGCAAGGCTAGGCAGGAAGCTGGAGTCTTCAGGCTTGAGGCTAGGCAGGAGGCCGGTGCTTTCCGACTTGAGGCTAGATAGGAGGCTGGAGTCTTCAGGCTTGTGGCTAGACAGGAGGCTGGAGTCTTTAGGCTTGAGACTAGAGACCAGAGACTTGAGGCCAGACTAGGCAGGAGGCTGGAGACTTCAGGTTTGTGGCTAGGCAGGAGGTTGGAGTCTTCAGGTTGGAGTCTAGACAGGAGGCTGGAGTCTTCAGGCTTGAGGCTAGGCAGGAGGCTGGAGTCCTCAGGATTGAGGCTAGAGGCCAGAGACTTGAGGCGAGGCTAGGCAGGAGGCTGGTGTCTTCAGGATTAAGGCTAGGCAGGAGGCTGGTGTTTTCAGGCTTGAGGCTAGACAGGAGGCTGGAGTCTTTAGGCTTGAGTCTAGGCAGAAGGCTGGAGTCTTTAGGCTTGAGACTAGAAGCCAGAGACTTGAGGCGAGGCTAGGCAGGAGGCTGGTGTCTTCAGGATTGAGGCTAGGCAGGAGGCTGGTGTTTTCAGGCTTGAGGCTAGACAGGAGGCTGGAGTCTTTAGGCTTGAGGCTAGGCAGAAGGCTGGAGTCTATAGGCTTGAGACTAGAAGCCAGAGACTTGAGGCGAGGCTAGGCAGGAGGCTGGAGACTTCAGGCTTGTGGGTAGGCAGGAGGCTAGAGACTTCAGGCTTGAGGCTAGGCAGGAGGCTGCAGTCTTCAGGCTTGAGGCTAGGCAGGAGGCTGGAGTCTTCACGATTGAGGCTAGAGGCCAGAGACTTCAGGCGAGGCTAGGCAGGAGGCTGCAGTCTTCAGGCTTGAGGCTAGGCAGGAGGCTGGAGTCTTCAGGATTGAGGCTAGAGGCCAGAGACTTGAGGCGAGGCGAGGCAGGAGGATGGAGTCTTCAGGCTTGATACTAGGCAGGAGGCTGGAGTCTTCAGGCTTGAGGGTAGGCAGGAGGCTGGAGTCTCAGGCTGAGGCTAGGCAGGATGCTGGATTCTTCAGACTTGAGGTGAGAGGTCAGAGACTTGAAGCAAGGCTAGGCAGGAGGCTGGATTCTTCAGGCTTGAGGCTAGGCAGGAGGCTGGAGGCTTTAGGCTCGAGACTAGAGGCCAGAGAATTGAGGCAAGGCTAGGTAGGAGGCTGGTGTCTTCAGGCTTAAGGCTAGACAGGTGACTGGAGTCTTTAGGTCTGTGGCTAGACAGGAGGCTGGAGTCTTTAGGGTTGAGACTGGAGGCCAGAGACTTGAGGCGAGACTAGTCAGGAGGCTGGAGTTGTCAGGCTTGAGGCTAGGCTAGGAAGGAGGCTGGAGTCTTCAGGCTTGATGCTAGGCTAGAGGCTGGAGTCTTCAGGCTTGAGGCTAGGCAGGATGCTGGTGTCTTCATGCTTGAGGCTAGGCAGGAGGCTGGAGTCTTCAGGCTTGTGGCTAGTGGCTAGAGACTTGAGGCGAGGCTAGGCAGGAGACTGGAATCTTCAGGCTTTAGGCTAGACAGGAGGCTGGAGTCTTCAGGCTTGCGGCTAGAAAGGAGGCTGGAGTCTTTAGAATTGTGAGTAGAGGCCAGAGACTTGAGGCCAGACTAGGCAGGAGGCTGCATTCTTCAGGCTTGAGGATAGGCAAGAGTCTGGATCCTTCAAGCTTGAGGCTGGAGGCCAGAGACTTGAGGCAAGGCTGGTCAGGAGGCTGGATTCTTCAGGCTTGAGGCTAGGCAGGAGGCTGGAGCCTTCAACCTTGAGGCTAGAGGCCAGAGACTTGAGGCGAGGCTAGGCAGGAGGCTGGAGTCTTCAGGCTTGAGGCTAGGCAGGAGGCTGTTGTTTTCCAACTTGAGGCTAGATAGGAGGCTGGAGTCTTCAGGCTTGCGGCTGGACAGGAGGCTGGAGTCTTCAGGTTGGAGTCTAGACAGGAAGCTGGAGTCTTCAGGCTTGAGGCTAGGCAGGAGGCTGGAGTCCTCAGGATTGAGGCTAGAGGCCAGAGACTTGAGCCGAGGCTAGGCAGGAAACTGGAGACTTCAGGTTTGTGGCTAGGCAGGAGGTTGGAGTCTTCAGGTTGGAGTCTAGACAGGAGGCTGGAGTCTTCAGGCTTGAGGCTAGGCAGGAGGCTGGAGTCCTCAGGATTGAGGCTAGAGGCCAGAAACTTGAGCCGAGGCTAGGCAGGAGGCTGGTGTCTTCAGGCTTGGGGCTAGGCAGGAGGCTGAATTCTTCAGGCTTGAGGCTAGAGGACAGAGTCTTGAGCCAAGGCTAGGTAGGAGGCTGGAGTCTTCAGGCTTAAGGCTAGACAGGAGGCTGGATACTTCCGGCTTGATGCTACGAAGGAGGCTGGAGTCTTCAGGCTTGAGGCTAGGCAGGAGGCTGGAGTCTTCAGGCTTGAGGCTAGAGGCCAGAGACTTGAGGCGAGGCTGGTCAGGAGGCTGGATTCTTCAGGCTTGAGGCTAGGCAGGAGGCTGGAGCCTTCAGGCCTGAGAATAGAGGCCACAGACTTGACGCAAGGCTAGGCAGGAGGCTGGAGTCTTCAGGCTTGAGGCTAGGCAGGAGGCTGTTGTTTTCCAACTTGAGGCTAGATAGGAGGCTGGAGTCTTCAGGCTTGCGGCTGGACAGGAGGCTGGATCTTCAGGTTGGAGTCTAGACAGGAAGCTGGAGTCTTCAGGCTTGAGGCTAGGCAGGAGGCTGGAGTCCTCAGGATTGAGGCTAGAGGCCAGAGACTTGAGCCGAGGCTAGGCAGGAAACTGGAGACTTCAGGTTTGTGGCTAGGCAGGAGGTTGGAGTCTTCAGTTTGGAGTCTAGGCAGGAGGCTGGAGTCCTCAGGATTGAGGCTAGAGGTCAGAGACTTGAGGCGAGGCTAGGCAGGAGGCTGGTGTCTTCAGGCTTGAGGCTAGGCAGGAGGCTGAAGTCTTCAGGCTTGAGGCTAGAGGACAGAGACTTGAGCCAAGGGTAGGTAGGAGGCTGGAGTCTTCAGGCCTGATGCTTGCCAGGAGGCTGGATACTTCAGGGTTGATGCTACGAAGGAGGCTGGAGTCTTCAGGCTTGAGGCTAGGCAGGAGGCTGGAGTCTTCAGGCTTGAGGCTAGAGGCCAGAGACTTGAGGCGAGGCTAGGCAGGAGGCTGGTATCTTCAGGCTTGAGGCAAGGCAGGAGGCTGGAGTCCACAGGATTGAGCCTAGAGGACAGAGACTTGAGCCGAGGCTAGGGAGGAGGCTGGAGTCTTCAGGTTTGTGGCTAGGCAGGAGTTTGGAGTCTTCAGGTTGGAGTCTAGACAGGAGGCTGGAGTCTTCAGGCTTGAGGCTAGGCAGGAGGTTGGAGTCCTCAGGATTGAGGCTAGAGGCCAGAGACTTGAGCCGAGGCTAGGCAGGAAACTGGAGACTTCAGGTTTGTGGCTAGGCAGGAGGTTGGAGTCTTCAGGTTGGAGTCTAGACAGGAGGCTGGAGTCTTCAGGCTTGAGGCTAGGCAGGAGGCTGGAGTCCTCAGGATTGAGGCTGGAGGCCAGAGACTTGAGCCGAGGCTAGGCAGGAGGCTGGTGTCTTTAGGCTTGGGGCTAGGCAGGAGGCTGAAGTCTTCAGGCTTGAGGCTAGAGGACAGAGACTTGAGCCAAGGCTAGGTAGGAGGCTGGAGTCTTCAGGCTTGAGGCTTGCCAGGAGGCTGGATACTTCCGGCTTGATGCTACGAAGGAGGCTGGAGTCTTCAGGCTTGAGGCTAGGCAGGATGCTGGAGCCTTCAACCTTGAGGCTAGAGGCCAGAGACTTGAGGCGAGGCTAGGCAGGAGGCTGGAGTCTTCAGGCTTGAGGTTAGGCAGGAGGCTGGTGTTTTCCAACTTGAGGCTAGATAGGAGGCTGGAGTCTTCAGGCTTGCGGCTGGACAGGAGGCT
>NW_027277916.1:0-22892 GCF_030028105.1 Mobula birostris
CTCATGCCATGAATCTCATATCCTGAAACTCACGCCCTGAATCACATGCCCTGAAACTCCTGCCCTGAAACTCATGCCCTGAAACTCATGCCCTTAATTTCCTGTCCTGAATCGCATGCCCTGAATCTCATGCCCTGAATCTCATGCCCTGAAACTCCTGCACTGAAACAACTGCCCTGAATCTCCTGCCCTGAAAATCATGGCCTGAATCTCATGCCCTGAATCTCATGCTCTGAAACTCATGCCCTGAATCTCATGCCCTCAAATTCCTGCACTGAAACTCATGCCCTGAATCTCATGACCTGAAACTCATGCCCTGAACCTCATGCCCTGAAACTCAAGCCCTGAATCTCATGCCCGGAATCTCATGCCCTAAATCACATACCCTGAAACTCCTGCCCTGAAACTCATGCACTCAAACTCATGCCCTGAATCACATGCTCTAAAACTCCTGCCCTGAAACTCATGCCCTGAAACTCATGCCCTGAACCTCATGCCTTGAATCTCAAGCCCTGAATCTCATGCCCTGAAACTCATGCCCTAAATCACATACCCTGAAACTACCACCCTGAAACTCATGCACTGAAACTCATGCCCTGAATCACACGCCCTAAAATTCCTGCCCTGAATCATCTGCCCAGAAAATCATGCCCTGAATTACATGCCCTGAAATACCTGCCCTGAATCTTCTGCCTTGAAAATCATGCCCTGTATCTCATGCCCTGAATCTCATGCTCTGAAACTCGTGCACTGAATCTCATGCCCTCAAGTTCCTGCACTGAAACTCATGCCCTGAATCTCATGCCCTGAAACTCATGCCCTGAACCTCATGCCCTGAAACTCAAGCCCTGAATCTCATGCCCTGAAACTCATGCCCTAAATCACATACCCTGAAACTCCTGCCCTGAAACTCATGCACTGAAAATCATGCACTGAATCACATGCCCTAAAACTCATGCCCTGAATCATCGGCCCAGAAACTCATGCCCTGAATTACATGCCCTGAAATACCTGCGCTGAATATCATGCCCTGAAACTCATGCCCTGAATCTCATGCCCTGAAACTCCTGCCCGCAAACTCATGCACTGAAACTCATGCCCTGAATCTCATGCCTTGAAACTCCTGCCCTCAAACTCATGCACTGAAACTCATGCCCTGAATCTCATGCCCTGAAACACCTGCACTGAAACTCATGCCATGAATCTCATATCCGGAAACTCAAGCCTTGAATCACATGCCCTGAAACTCCTGCCCTGAAACTCATGCCCTGAAACTCATGCCCTGAAACTCATGCCCTGAATCTCATGCCCTGAATCTCGTGCCCTGAAACTCCTGCACTGAAACATCTGCCCTGAATCTCCTGCCCTGAAAATGAAGCCCTGAATCTCATGCTCTAAAACTCGTGCACTGAATCTCATGCCCTCAAGTTCCTGCACTGAAACTCATGCCCTGAATCTCATGCCCTGAAACTCATGCCCTGAACCTCATGCCCTGAAACTCAAGCCCTGAATCTCATGCCCTGAAACTCTTGCCCTAAATCACATACCCTGAAACTCCTGCCCTGAATCATCTGCCCAGAAACTCATGCCCTGAATTACATGCCCTGAAATACCTGCACTGAATCTCATGCCCTGAAACTCATGCCCTGAATTAAATGCCCTGAAACTCCCGCACTGAAACTCATGCCATGAATCTCATATCCTGAAACTCACGCCCTGAATTACATGCCCTGAAACTCCTGCCCTGAAACTCATGCCCTGAAACTCATGCCCTGAAACTCATGCACTGAATCTCCTGTCCTAAAACTCATGCCCTGAATCTCATGTCCTGAATCTTATGCCCTGAAACTCCTGCACTGAAACACCTGCCCTGAATCTCCTGCCCTGAAACTCATGCCCTGAATCTCATGCCCTGAATCTCACGCTCTGAAACTCGTGCACTGAATCTCATGACCTCAAGTTACTGCACTGAAACTCATGCCCTGAATCTCATGTCCTGAAACTCCTGCACTGAAACACCTGCCCTGAAACTCATGCCCTGAATCTCATGCCCTGAAACTCATGCTCTGAAACTCGTGCACTGAATCTCATGCCCTCAAGTTCCTGCACTGAAACTCAAGCCCTGAATCTCATGCCCTGAAACTCATGCCCTGAACCTCATGCCGTGAAACTCAAGCCCTGAATCTCATGTCCTGAAACTCATGCCCTAAATCACATACCCTGAAACTCCTGCCCTGAAACTCATGCACTGAAACTCATGCCCTGAATCACATGCTCTAAAACTCATGCCCTGAATCATCTGCCCAGAAACTCATGCCCTGAATTACATGCCCTGAAATACCTGCCCTGAATCTCATGCCCTGAAACTCATGCCCTGAATCTCATGACCTGAAACTCCTGCCCTCAAACTCATGCACTGAAACTCATGCCCTGAATCTCATGCCTTGAAACTCCTGCCCTCAAACTCATGCACTGAAACTCATGCCCTGAATCTCATGCCCTGAAACACCTGCACTGAAACTCATGCCATGAATCTCATATCCTGAAACTCACGCCTTGAATCACATGCCCTAAAACTCCTGCCCTGAAACTCATGACCTGAAACTAATGCCCTGAACCTCATACCCTGAAACTCAAGCCCTGAATCTCATGCCCTGAAACTCATGCCCTAAATCACATACCCTGAAACTACTGTCCTGAAACTGATGCACTGAAACTCATGCCCTGAATCACATGCCCTAAAATTCCTGCCCTGAATCATCTGCCCAGAAAATCATGCCCTGAATTACATGCCCTGAAATACCTGCCCTGAATCTCATGCCCTGAAACTCATGCCCTGAATCTCATGCCCTGATTCTCATGCCCTGAAACTCCTGCACTGAAATACCTGCCCTGAATCTTCTGCCTTGAAAATCATGCCCTGAATTTCATGCCCTGAATCTCATGCTCTGAAACTCGTGCACTGAATCTCATGCCCTCAAGTTCCTGCACTGAAACTCATGCCCTGAATCTCATGCCCTGAAACTCATGCCCTGAACCTCATGCCCTGAAACTCAAGCCCTGAATCTCATGCCCTGAAACTCATGCCCTAAATCACATACCCTGAAACTCCTGCCCTGAAACTCATGCACTGAAAATCATGCCCTGAATCACATGCCCTAAAACTCATGCCCTGAATCATCGGCCCAGAAACTCATGCCCTGAATTACATGCCCTGAAATACCTGCCCTGAATATCATGCCCTGAAACTCATGCCCTGAATCTCATGCCCTGAATCTCATGCCCTGAAACTCCTGCACTGAAACACCTGCCCTGAATCTCCTGCCCTGAAAATCATGACCTGAATCCCATGCCCTGAATCTCATGCTCTGAAACTCATGCCCTGAATCTCATGCCCTCAAGTTCCTGCACTGAAACTCATGCCCTGAATCTCATGTCCTGAAACTCATGCCCTGAACCTCATGCCCTGAAACTCAAGCCCTGAATCTCATGCCCGGAATCTCATGCAATAAATCACATACGCTGAAACTCCTGCCCTGAAACTCTTGCACTCAAACTCATGCCCTGAATCACATGCCCTAAAACTCCTGCCCTGAAACTCATGACCTGAAACTAATGCCCTGAACCTCATGCCCTGAAACTCAAGCCCTGAATCTCATGCCCTGAAACTCATGCCCTAAATCACATACCCTGAAACTACTGCCCTGAAGCTCATGCACTGAAACTCATGCCCTGAATCACATGCCCTAAAATTCCTGCCCTGAATCATCTGCCCAGAAAATCATGCCCTGAATTACATGCCCTGAAATACCTGCTCTGAATCTCATGCCCTGAAACTCATGCCCTGAATCTCATGCCCTGAATCTCATGCCCTGAAACTCGTGCACTGAATCTCATGCCCTCAAGTTCCTGCACTGAAACTCATGCCCTGAATCTCATGCCCTGAAACTCTTGCCCTAAATCACATACCCTGAAACTCCTGCCCTGAAACTCATGCACTGAAACTCATGCCCTGAATCACATGCCCTAAAACTCTGCCTGCCTGAATCATCTGCCCAGAAACTTATGCCCTGAATTACATGCCCTGAAGTACCTGCACTGAATCTCATGCCCTGAAACTCATGCCCTGAATCTCATGCCCTGAAACTCCCGCACTGAAACTCATGCACTGAAACTCATGCCCTGAATCACATGCCCTAAAACTCCTGCCCTGAATCATCTGCCCAGAAACTCATGCCCTGAATTACATGCCCTGAAATACCTGCCCTGAATCTCATGCCCTGAAACTCATGCCCTGAATCTCATGCCCTGAAACTCCTGCACTGAAACTCATGCACTGAAACTCATGCCCTGAATCACATACCCTAATACTCCTGCTCTGAATCATCTGCCCAGAAACTCATGCCCTGAATTACATGCCCTGAAATACCTGCCCCGCATCTCATGCCCTGAAACTCATGCCCTGAATCATCGGCCCATGCCCTGAATTACATGCCCTGAAATACCTGCCCTGAATATCATGCCCTGAAACTCATGCCCTGAATCTCATGCCCTGAATCTCATGCCCTCAAGTTCCTGCACTGAAACTCATGCCCTGATCTCATGCCCTGAAACTCTTGCCCTAATCACATACCCTGAAACTCCTGCCCTGAAACTCATGCACTGAAACTCATGCCCTGAATCACATGCCCTAAAACTCTGCCCTGAATCATCTGCCCAGAAACTTATGCCCTGAATTACATGCCCTGAAGTACCTGCACTGAATCTCATGCCCTGAAACTCATGCCCTGAATCTCATGCCCTGAAACTCCCGCACTGAAACTCATGCACTGAAACTCATGCCCTGAATCACATGCCCTAAAACTCCTGCCCTGAATCATCTGCCCAGAAACTCATGCCCTGAATTACATGCCCTGAAATACCTGCCTGAATCTCATGCCCTGAAACTCATGCCCTGAATCTCATGCCCTGAAACTCCTGCACTGAAACTCATGCACTGAAACTCATGCCCTGAATCACATACCCTAATACTCCTGCTCTGAATCATCTGCCCAGAAACTCATGCCCTGAATTACATGCCCTGAAATACCTGCCCCGCATCTCATGCCCTGAAACTCATGCCCTGAATCATCGGCCCAGAAACTCATGCCCTGAATTACATGCCCTGAAATACCTGCCCTGAATATCATGCCCTGAAACTCATGCCCTGAATCTCATGCCCTGAATCTCATGCCCTCAAGTTCCTGCACTGAACTCATGCCCTGAATCTCATGCCCTGAAACTCACGCCCTGAACCTCATGCCCTGAAACTCAAGCCCTGAATCTCATGCCCTGAACTCATGCCTTAAATCACATACCCTGAAACTCCTGCCCTGAAACTCATGCACTGAAAATCATGCCCTGAATCACTTGCCCCTAAAACTCATGCCCTGAATCATCGGCCCCAGAAACTCATGCCCTGAATTACATGCCCTGAAATACCTGCCCTGAATATCATGCCCTGAAACTCATGCCCTGAATCTCATGCCCTGAAACGTCCTGCCCTCAAACGCATGCCACTGAAACTCATGCCCTGAATCTCATGCCTTGAAACTCCTGCCTCTCAAACTCATGCCCTGAAACTCATGCACTGAAACTCATGCCATGAATCATATCCGGAAACTCAAGCCTTGAATCACATGCCCTGAAACTCCTGCCCTGAATCTCATGCCCTGAAACTCATGCCCTGAAACTCATGGCCTGAATCTCATGCCCTGAATCTCGTGCCCTGAAACTCCTGCACTGAAACACCTGCACTGAAACTCATGCCATGAATCTCATATCCGGAAACTCAAGCCTTGAATCACATGCCCTGAAACTCCTGCCCTGAAACTCATGCCCTGAAACTCATGCCCTGAAACTCATGCCCTGAATCTCATGCCCTGAATCTCGTGCCCTGAAACTCCTGCACTGAAACATCTGCCCTGAATCTCCTGCCCTGAAAATGAAGCCCTGAATCTCATGCTCTAAAACTCGATGCACTGAATCTCATGCCCTCAAGTTCCTGCACTGAAACTCATGCCCTGAATCTCATGCCCTGAAACTCATGCCCTGAACCTCATGCCCTGAAACTCAAGCCCTGAATCTCATGCCCTGAAACTCTTGCCCTAAATCACATACCCTGAAACTCCTGCCCTGAATCATCTGCCCAGAAACTCATGCCCTGAATTACATGCCTGAAATACCTGCACTGAATCTCATGCCCTGAAACTCATGCCCTGAATTAAATGCCCTGAAACTCCCGCACTGAAACTCATGCCATGAATCTCATATCCTGAAACTCACGCCCTGAATTACATGCCCTGAAACTCCTGCCCTGAAACTCATGCCCTGAAACTCATGCCCTGAAACTCATGCACTGAATCTCCTGTCCTAAAACTCATGCCCTGAATCTCATGTCCTGAATCTTATGCCCTGAAACTCCTGCACTGAAACACCTGCCCTGAATCTCCTGCCCTGAAACTCATGCCCTGAATCTCATGCCCTGAATCTCACGCTCTGAAACTCGTGCACTGAATCTCATGACCTCAAGTTACTGCACTGAAACTCATGCCCTGAATCTCATGTCCTGAAACTCCTGCACTGAAACACCTGCCCTGAAACTCATGCCCTGAATCTCATGCCCTGAAACTCATGCTCTGAAACTCGTGCACTGAATCTCATGCCCTCAAGTTCCTGCACTGAAACTCAAGCCCTGAATCTCATGCCCTGAAACTCATGCCCTGAACCTCATGCCGTGAAACTCAAGCCCTGAATCTCATGTCCTGAAACTCATTGCCCTAAATCACATACCCTGAAACTCCTGCCCTGAAACTCATGCACTGAAACTCATGCCCTGAATCACATGCTCTAAAACTCATGCCTGAATCATCTGCCCAGAAACTCATGCCCTGAATTACATGCCCTGAAATACCTGCCCTGAATCTCATTGCCCTGAAACTCATGCCCTGAATCTCATGACCTGAACTCCTGCCCTCAAACTCATGCACTGAAACTCATGCCCTGAATCTCATGCCTTGAAACTCCTGCCCTCAAACTCATGCACTGAAACTCATGCCCTGAATCTCATGCCCTGAAACACCTGCACTGAAACTCATGCCATGAATCTCATATCCTGAAACTCACGCCTTGAATCACATGCCCTAAAACTCCTGCCCTGAAACTCATGACCTGAAACTAATGCCCTGAACCTCATACCCTGAAACTCAAGCCCTGAATCTCATGCCCTGAAACTCATGCCCTAAATCACATACCCTGAAACTACTGTCCTGAAACTGATGCACTGAAACTCATGCCCTGAATCACATGCCCTAAAATTCCTGCCCTGAATCATCTGCCCAGAAAATCATGCCCTGAATTACATGCCCTGAAATACCTGCCCTGAATCTCATGCCCTGAAACTCATGCCCTGAATCTCATGCCCTGATTCTCATGCCCTGAAACTCCTGCACTGAAATACCTGCCCTGAATCTTCTGCCTGAAAATCATGCCCTGAATTTCATGCCCTGAATCTCATTGCTCTGAAACTCGTGCACTGAATCTCATGCCCTCAAGTTCCTGCACTGAAACTCATGCCCTGAATCTCATGCCCTGAAACTCATGCCCTGAACCTCATGCCCTGAAACTCAAGCCCTGAATCTCATGCCCTGAAACTCATGCCCTAAATCACATACCCTGAAACTCCTGCCCTGAAACTCATGCACTGAAAATCATGCCCTGAATCACATGCCCCTAAACTCATGCCCTGAATCATCGGGCCCAGAAACTCATGCCCTGAAATACATGCCCTGAAATACCTGCCCTGAATATCATGCCCTGAAACTCATGCCCTGAATCTCATGCCCTGAATCTCATGCCCTGAAACTCCTGCACTGAAACACCTGCCCTGAATCTCCTGCCCTGAAAATCATGACCTGAATCCCATGCCCTGAATCTCATGCTCTGAAACTCATGCCCTGAATCTCATGCCCTCAAGTTCCTGCACTGAAACTCATGCCCTGAATCTCATGTCCTGAAACTCATGCCTGAACCTCATGCCCTGAAACTCAAGCCCTGGAATCTCATGCCCGGAATCTCATGCAATAAATCACATACGCTGAAACTCCTGCCCTGAAACTCTTGCACTCAAACTCATGCCCTGAATCACATGCCCTAAAACTCCTGCCCTGAAACTCATGACCTGAAACTAATGCCCTGAACCTCATGCCCTGAAACTCAAGCCCTGAATCTCATGCCCTGAAACTCATGCCCTAAATCACATACCCTGAAACTACTGCCCTGAAGCTCATGCCACTGAAACTCATGCCCTGAATCACATGCCCTAGAAATTCCTGCCCTGAATCATCTGCCCAGAAAATCATGCCCTGAATTACATGCCCTGAAATACCTGCTCTGAATCTCATGCCCTGAAACTCATGCCCTGAATCTCATGCCCTGAATCTCATGCCCTGAAACTCGTGCACTGAATCTCATGCCCTCAAGTTCCTGCACTGAAACTCATGCCCTGAATCTCATGCCCTGAAACTCTTGCCCTGAAATCACATACCCTGAAACTCCTGCCCTGAAAACTCATGCACTGAAACTCATGCCCTGAATCACATGCCCTAAAACTCCTGCCCTGAATCATCTGCCCAGAAACTTATGCCCCTGAATTACATGCCCTGAAGTACCTGCACTGAATCTCATGCCCTGAAACTCATGCCCTGAATCTCATGCCCTGAAACTCCCGCACTGAAACTCATGCACTGAAACTCATGCCCTGAATCACATGCCCTAAAACTCCTGCCCTGAATCATCTGCCCAGAAACTCATGCCCGTGAATTACATGCCCTGAAATACCTGCCCTGAATCTCATGCCCTGAAACTCATGCCCTGAATCTCATGCCCTGAAACTCCTGCTCTGAATCATCTGCCCAGAAACTCATGCCCTGAATTACATGCCCTGAAATACCTGCCCCGCATCTCATGCCCTGAAACTCATGCCCTGAATCATCGGCCCAGAAACTCATGCCCTGAATTACATGCCCTGAAATACCTGCCCTGAATATCTGCCCTGAATATCATGCCCTGAAACTCATGCCCTGAATCTCATGCCCTGAATCTCATGCCCTCAAGTTCCTGCACTGAAACTCATGCCCTGAATCTCATGCCCTGAAAACTCTTGCCCTAAATCACATACCCTGAAACTCCTGCCCTGAAACTCATGCACTGAAACTCATGCCCTGAATCACATGCCCTAAAACTCCTGCCCTGAATCATCTGCCCAGAAACTTATGCCCTGAATTACATGCCCTGAAGTACCTGCACTGATCTCATGCCCTGAAACTCATGCCCTGAATCTCATGCCTGAAACTCCCGCACTGAAACTCATGCACTGAAACTCATGCCTGAATCACATGCCCTAAAACTCCTGCCCTGAATCATCTGCCCAGAAACACATGCCCTGAATTACATGCCTGAAATACCTGCCCTGAATCTCATGCCCTGAAACTCATGCCCTGAATCTCATGCCCTGAAACTCCTGCACTGAAACTCATGCACTGAAACTCATGCCCTGAATCACATACCCTAATACTCCTGCTCTGAATCATCTGCCCAGAAACTCATGCCCTGAATTACATGCCCTGAAATACCTGCCCGCATCTCATGCCCTGAAACTCATGCCCTGAATCATCGGCCCAGAAACTCATGCCTGAATTACCTGCCCTGAAATACCTGCCCTGAATATCATGCCCTGAAACTCATGCCCTGAATCTCATGCCTGAATCTCATGCCCTCAAGTCCTGCACTGAAACTCATGCCCTGAATCTCATGCCCTGAAACTCACGCCCTGAACCTCATGCCCTGAAACTCAAGCCCTGAATCTCATGCCCTGAAACTCATGCCTTAAATCACATTCCCTGAAACTCCTGCCCTGAAACTCATGCACTGAAAATCATGCCCTGAATCACATGCCCTAAAACTCATGCCCTGAATCATCGGCCCAGAAACTCATGCCCTGAATTACATGCCCTGAAATACCTGCCCTGAATATCATGCCCTGAAACTCATGCCCTGAATCTCATGCCCTGAAACTCCTGCCCTCAAACTCATGCACTGAAACTCATGCCCTGAATCTCATGCCTTGAAACTCCTGCCCTCAAACTCATGCCCTGAAACTCATGCACTGAAACTCATGCCATGAATCTCATATCCGGAAACTCAAGCCTTGAATCACATGCCCTGAAACTCCTGCCCTGAATCTCATGCCCTGAAACTCATGCCCTGAAACTCATGGCCTGAATCTCATGCCCTGAATCTCGTGCCCTGAAACTCCTGCACTGAAACACCTGCCTGAATCTCCTGCCCTGAAAATGAGGCCCTGAATCTCATGCCCTGAATCTCATGCCCTGAAACTCATGCCCTGAAACTCATGCCCTGAATCTCCTGTCCTGAAACTCATGCCCTGAATCTCATGCCCTGAATCTCATGCCCTGAAACTCCTGCACTGAAACACCTGCCCTGAATCTCCTGCCCTGAAAATCATGCCCTGAATCTCATGCCCTGAATCTCATGCCCTGAAACTCATGCCCTGAACCTCATGCCCTGAAACTCAAGCCCTGAATCTCATGCCCTGAAACTCTTGCCCTAAATCACATACCCTGAAACTCCTGCCCTGAAACTCATGCACTGAAACTCATGCCTGAATCACATGCCCTAAAACTCCTGCCCTGAATCATTTGCCAGAAACTCATGCCCTGAATTACATGCCCTGAAGTACCTGCACTGAATCTCATGCCCTGAAACTCATGCCCTGAATCTCATGCCCTGAAACTCCGCACTGAAACTCATGCACTGAAACTCATGCCCTGAATCACATGCCCTAAAACTCCTGCCCTGAATCATCTGCCCAGAAACTCATGCCCTGAATTACATGCCCTGAAATACCTGCCCTGAATCTCATGCCCTGAAACTCATGCCCTGAATCTCATGCCCTGAAACTCCTGCACTGAAACTCATGCACTGAAACTCATGCCCTGAATCACATACCCTAATACTCCTGCTCTGAATCATCTGCCCAGAAACTCATGCCCTGAATTACATGCCTGAACTACCTGCCCCGCATCTCATGCCTGAAACTCATGCCCTGAATCTCATGCCCTGAAACTCCTGCACTGAAACTCATGCCATGAATATCATATCGTGAAACTCACGCCCTGAATTATATGCCCTGAAACTCCTGCCCTGAAACTCATGCCCTGAATCTCCTGTCCTAAAACTCATGTCCTAAATCTCATGCCCTGAATCTCATGCCCTGAAACTCCTGCACTGAAACCCCTGCCCTGAATCTCGGCCCTGAAACTCATGCCCTGAATCTCATTCCCTGAATCTCACGCTCTGAAACTCGTGCACTGAATCTCATGACCTCAAGTTCCTGCAGTGAAACTCATGCCCTGAATCTCATGTCCTGAAACTCCTGCCCTGAATCACCTACCCTGAAACTCATGCCCTGAATCTCATGCCCTGAAGCTCCTGCACTGAAACTCATGCCATGAATCTCAAATCCTGAAACTCACGCCCTGAATCACATGCCCTGAAACTCCTGCCCTGAAACTCATGCCCTGAATCTCATGCCCTCAAGTTCCTGACCTGAAACTCATGCCCTGAATCTCATGACCTGAAACTCATGCCCTGAACCTCATGCCCTGAAACTCAAGCCCTGAATCTCATGCCCGGAATCTCATGCCCTAAATCACATATCCTGAAACTCCTGCCCTGAAACTCTTGCACTCAAACTCATGCTCTGAATCACATGCCCTAAAACTCCTGCCCTGAAACTCATGACCTGAAACTAATGCCCTGAACCTCATGCCCTGAAACTCAAGCCCTGAATCTCACGCCCTGAAACTCATGCCCTAAATCACATGCCTGAAACTACTGTCCTGAAACTCATGCACTGAAACTCATGCCCTGAATCACATGCCCTAAAATTCCTGCCCTGAATCATCTGCCCAGAAAATCATGCCCTGAATTACATGCCCTGAAATACCTGCCCTGAATCTCATGCCCTGAAACTCATGCCCTGAATCTCATGCCCTGAATCTCATGCCCTGAAACTCCTGCACTGAAATACCTGCCCTGAATCTTCTGCCTTGAAAATCATGCCCTGAATCTCATGCCCTGAATCTCATGCTCTGAAACTCGTGCACTGAATCTCATGCCCTCAAGTTCCTGCACTGAAACTCATGCCCTGAATCTCATGCCCTGAAACTCATGCCCTGAACCTCATGCCCTGAAACTCAAGCCCTGAATCTCATGCCCTGAAACTCATGCCCTAAATCACATACCCTGAAACTCCTGCCCTGAAACTCAATGCACTGAAAATCATGCCCTGAATCACATGCCCTAAAACTCATGCCCTGAATCATCGGCCCAGAAACTCATGCCCTTGAATTACATGCCCTGAAATACCTGCTCTGAATAATCATGCCCTGAAACTCATGCCCTGAATCTCATGCCCTGAATCTCATGCCCTGAAACTCCAGCACTGAAACACCTGCCCCTGAATCTCCTGCCCTGAAAATCATGACCTGAATCCCATGCCCTGAATCTCATGCTCTGAAACTCATGCCTGAATCTCATGCCCTCAAGTTCCTGCACTGAAACTCATGCCCTGAATCTCATGACCTGAAACTCATGCCCTGAACCTCATGCCCTGAAACTCAAGCCCTGAATCTCATGCCCGGAATCTCATGCCCTAAATCACATACCTGAAACTCCTGCCCTGAAACTCTTGCACTCAAAACTCATGCCCTGAATCACATGCCCTAAAACTCCTGCCCTGAAACTCATGACCTGAAACTAATGCCCTGAACCTCATGCCTGAAACTCAAGCCCTGAATCTCATGCCCTGAAACTCATGCCCTAAATCACATACCCTGAAACTACTGCCCTGAAGCTCATGCCATGAATATCATATCGTGAAACTCACGCCCTGAATTATATGCCCTGAAACTCCTGCCCTGAAACTCATGCCCTGAATCTCCTGTCCTAAAACTCATGTCCTAAATCTCATGCCCTGAATCTCATGCCCTGAACCTCCTGCACTGAAACCCCTGCCCTGAATCTCCGGCCCTGAAACTCATGCCCTGAATCTCATTCCCTGAATCTCACGCTCTGAAACTCGTGCACTGAATCTCATGACCTCAAGTTCCTGCAGTGAAACTCATGCCCTGAATCTCATGTCCTGAAACTCCTGCCCTGAATCACCTACCCTGAAACTCATGCCCTGAATCTCATGCCTGAAGCTCCTGCACTGAAACTCATGCCATGAATCTCAAATCCTGAAACTCACGCCCTGAATCACATGCCCTGAAACTCCTGCCCTGAAACTCATGCCCTGAATCTCATGCCCTCAAGTTCCTGACCTGAAACTCATGCCCTGAATCTCATGACCTGAAACTCATGCCCTGAACCTCATGCCCTGAAACTCAAGCCCTGAATCTCATGCCCGGAATCTCATGCCCTAAATCACATATCTGAAACTCCTGCCCTGAAACTCTTGCACTCAAACTCATGCTCTGAATCACATGCCCTAAAACTCCTGCCCTGAAACTCATGACCTGAAACTAATGCCCTGAACCTCATGCCCTGAAACTCAAGCCCTGAATCTCACGCCCTGAAACTCATGCCCTAAATCACATGCCCTGAAACTACTGTCCTGAACTCATGCACTGAAACTCATGCCCTGAATCACATGCCCTAAAATTCCTGCCCTGAATCATCTGCCCAGAAAATCATGCCCTGAATTACATGCCCTGAAATACCTGCCCTGAATCTCATGCCCTGAAACTCATGCCCTGAATCTCATGCCCTGAATCTCATGCCCTGAAACTCCTGCACTGAAATACCTGCCCTGAATCTTCTGCCTTGAAAATCATGCCCTGAATCTCATGCCTGAATCTCATGCTCTGAAACTCGTGCACTGAATCTCATGCCCTCAAGTTCCTGCACTGAAACTCATGCCCTGAATCTCATGCCCTGAAACTCATGCCCTGAACCTCATGCCCCTGAAACTCAAGCCCTGAATCTCATGCCCTGAAACTCATGCCCTAAATCACATACCCTGAAACTCCTGCCCTGAAACTCATGCACTGAAAATCATGCCCTGAATCACATGCCCTAAAACTCATTGCCCTGAATCATCGGCCCAGAAACTCATGCCCTGAATTACATGCCCTGAAATACCTGCTCTGAATATCATGCCCTGAAACTCATGCCCTGAATCTCATGCCCTGAATCTCATGCCCTGAAACTCCAGCACTGAAACACCTGCCCTGAATCTCCTGCCCTGAAAATCATGACCTGAATCCCATGCCCTGAATCTCATGCTCTGAAACTCATGCCCTGAATCTCATGCCCTCAAGTTCCTGCACTGAAACTCATGCCCTGAATCTCATGACCTGAAACTCATGCCCTGAACCTCATGCCCTGAAACTCAAGCCCTGAATCTCATGCCCGGAATCTCATGCCCTAAATCACATACCCTGAAACTCCTGCCCTGAAACTCTTGCACTCAAACTCATGCCCTGAATCACATGCCCTAAAACTCCTGCCCTGAAACTCATGACCTGAAACTAATGCCCTGAACCTCATGCCCTGAAACTCAAGCCCTGAATCTCATGCCCTGAAACTCATGCCCTAAATCACATACCCTGAAACTACTGCCCTGAAGCTCATGCACTGAAACTCATGCCCTGAATCACATGCCCTAAAATTCCTGCCCTGAATCATCTGCCCAGAAAATCATGCCCTGAATTACATGCCCGAAATACCTGCCCTGAATCTCATGCCCTGAAACTCATGCCCTGAATCTCATGCCCTGAATCTCATGCCCTGAAACTCCTGCACTGAAATACCTGCCCTGAATCTTCTGCCTTGAAAATCATGCCCTGAATCTCATGCCCTGAATCTCATGCTCTGAAACTCGTGCACTGAATCTCATGCCCTCAAGTTCCTGCACTGAAACTCATGCCCTGAATCTCATGCCCTGAAACTCATGCCCTGAACCTCATGCCCTGAAACTCAAGCCCTGAATCTCATGCCCTGAAACTCATGCCCTAAATCACATACCCTGAAACTCCTGCCCTGAAACTCATGCACTGAAAATCATGCCGTGAATCACATGCCCTAAAACTCATGCCCTGAATCATCGGCCCAGAAACTCATGCCCTGAATTACATGCCCTGAAATACCTGCCCTGAATATCATGCCCTGAAACTCATGCCCTGAATCTCATGCCCTGAAACTCCTGCCCTCAAACTCATGCACTGAAACTCATGCCCTGAATCTCATGCCTTGAAACTCCTGCCCTCAAACTCATGCCCTGAAACTCATGCACTGAAACTCATGCCATGAATCTCATATCCGGAAACTCAAGCCTTGAATCACATGCCCTGAAACTACTGCCCTGAAACTCATGCCCTGAAACTCATGCCCTGAAACTCATGGCCTGAATCTCATGCCCTGAATCTCGTGCCCTGAAACTCCTGCACTGAAAAACCTGCCCTGACTCTCCTGCCCTGAAAATGAAGCCCTGAATCTCATGCTCTGAAACTCGTGCACTGAATCTCATGCCCTCAAGTTCCTGCACTGAAACTCATGCCCTGAATCTCATGCCCTGAAACTCATGCCCTGAACCTCATGCCCTGAAACTCAAGCCCTGAATCTCATGCCCTGAAACTCATGCCCTAAATCACATACCCTGAAACTCCTGCCCTGAAACTCATGCACTGAAAATCATGCCCTGAATCACATGCCCTAAAACTCATGCCCTGAATCATCGGCCCAGAAACTCATGCCCTGAATTACATGCCCTGAAATACCTGCCCTGAATATCATGCCCTGAAACTCATGCCCTGAATCTCATGCCCTGAAACTCCTGCCCTCAAACTCATGCACTGAAACTCATGCCCTGAATCTCATGCCTTGAAACTCCTGCCCTCAAACTCATGCCCAGAAACTCATGCACTGAAACTCATGCCATGAATCTCATATCCGGAAACTCAAGCCTTGAATCACATGCCCTGAAACTCCTGCCCTGAAACTCATGCCCTGAAACTCATGCCCTGAAACTCATGGCCTGAATCTCATGCCCTGAATCTCGTACCCTGAAACTCCTGCACTGAAACACCTGCCCTGACTCTCCTGCCCTGAAAATGAAGCCCTGAATCTCATGCTCTAAAACTCGTGCACTGAATCTCATGCCCTCAAGTTCCTGCACTGAAACTCATGCCCTGAATCTCATGCCCTGAAACTCATGCCCTGAACCTCATGCCCTGAAACTCAAGCCCTGAATCTCATGCCCTGAAACTCTTGCCCTAAATCACATACCCTGAAACTCCTGCCCTGAAACTCATGCACTGAAACTCATGCCCTGAATCTCATGCCCTGAAACTCCCACACTGAAACTCATGCACTGAAACTCATGCCCTGAATCACATGCCCTAAAACTCCTGCCCTGAATCATCTGCCCAGAAACTCATGCCCTGAATTACATGCCCTGAAATACCTGCCCTGAATCTCATGCCCTGAAACTCATGCCCTGAATCTCATGCCCTGAAACTCCTGCACTGAAACACCTGCCCTGAATCTCCTGCCCTGAAAATCATGCTCTGAAACTCATGCCCTGAATCTCATGCCCTCAAGTTCCTGCACTGAAACTCATGCCCTGAATCTCATGACCTGAAACTCATGCCCTGAACCTCATGCCCTGAAACTCCCGCACTGAATCTCATGCCCGGAATCTCATGCCCTAAATCACATACCCTGAAACTCCTGCCCTGAAACTCTTGCACTCAAACTCATGCCCTGAATCACATGCCCTAAAACTCCTGCCCTGAAACTCATGACCTGAAACTAATGCCCTGAACCTCATGCCCTGAAACTCAAGCCCTGAATCTCATGCCCTGAAACTCATGCCCTAAATCACATACCCTGAAACTACTGCCCTGAAACTCATGCACTGAAACTCATGCCCTGAATCACATGCCCTAAAATTCCTGCCCTGAATCATCTGCCCAGAAAATCATGCCCTGAATTACATGCCCTGAAATACCTGCCCTGAATCTCATGCCCTGAAACTCATGCCCTGAATCTCATGCCCTGAATCTCATGCCCTGAAACTCCTGCACTGAAATACCTGCCCTGAATCTTCTGCCTTGAAAATCATGCCCTGAATCTCATGCCCTGAATCTCATGCTCTGAAACTCGTGCACTGAATCTCATGCCCTCAAGTTCCTGCACTGAAACTCATGCCCTGAATCTCATGCCCTGAAACTCACGCCCTGAACCTCATGCCCTGAAACTCAAGCCCTGAATCTCATGCCCTGAAACTCATGCCTTAAATCACATACCCTGAAACTCCTGCCCTGAATTACATGCCCTGAAATACCTGCCCTGAATATCATGCCCTGAAACTCATGCCCTGAATCTCATGCCCTGAAACTCCTGCCCTCAAACTCATGCACTGAAACTCATGCCCTGAATCTCATGCCTTGAAACTCCTGCCCTCAAACTCATGCCCTGAAACTCATGCACTGAAACTCATGCCATGAATCTCATATCCGGAAACTCAAGCCTTGAATCACATGCCCTGAAACTCCTGCCCTGAATCTCATGCCCTGAAACTCATGCCCTGAAACTCATTGCCTGAATCTCATGCCCTGAATCTCGTGCCCTGAAACTCCTGCTCTGAAACACCTGCCCTGAATCTCCTGCCCTGAAAATGAGGCCCTGAATCTCATGCCCTGAATCTCATGCCCTGAAACTCATGCCCTGAAACTCATGCCCTGAATCTCCTGTCCTGAAACTCATGCCCTGAATCTCATGCCCTGAATCTCATGCCCTGAAACTCCTGCACTGAAACACCTGCCCTGAATCTCCTGCCCTGAAAATCATGCCCTGAATCTCATGCCCTGAATCTCATGCCCTGAAACTCATGCCCTGAACCTCATGCCCTGAAACTCAAGCCCTGAATCTCATGCCCTGAAACTCTTGCCCTAAATCACATAGCCTGAAACTCCTGCCCTGAAACTCATGCACTGAAACTCATGCCCTGAATCACATGCCCTAAAACTCCTGCCCTGAATCATCTGCCCAGAAACTCATGCCCTGAATTACATGCCCTGAAGTACCTGCACTGAATCTCATGCCCTGAAACTCATGCCCTGAATCTCATGCCCTGAAACTCCCGCACTGAAACTCATGCACTGAAACTCATGCCCTGAATCACATGCCCTAAAACTCCTGCCATGAATCATCTGCCCAGAAACTCATGCCCTGAATTACATGCCCTGAAATACCTGCCCTGAATCTCATGCCCTGAAACTCATGCCCTGAATCTCATGCCCTGAAACTCCTGCACTGAAACTCATGCACTGAAACTCATGCCCTGAATCACATACCCTAATACTCCTGCTCTGAATCATCTGCCCAGAAACTCATGCCCTGAATTACATGCCCTGAAATACCTGCCCCGCATCTCATGCCCTGAAACTCATGCCCTGAATCTCATGCCCTGAAACTCCTGCACTGAAACTCATGCCATGAATATCATATCGTGAAACTCACGCCCTGAATTATATGCCCTGAAACTCCTGCCCTGAAACTCATGCCCTGAAACTCATGCCCTGAATCTCATGCCCTGAAACTCCTGCCCTCAAACTCATGCACTGAAACTCATGCCCTGAATCTCATGCCTTGAAACTCCTGCCCTCAAACTCATGCCCAGAAACTCATGCACTGAAACTCATGCCATGAATCTCATATCCGGAAACTCAAGCCTTGAATCACATGCCCTGAAACTCCTGCCCTGAAACTCATGCCCTGAAACTCATGCCCTGAAACTCATGGCCTGAATCTCATGCCCTGAATCTCGTACCCTGAAACTCCTGCACTGAAACACCTGCCCTGACTCTCCTGCCCTGAAAATGAAGCCCTGAATCTCATGCTCTAAAACTCGTGCACTGAATCTCATGCCCTCAAGTTCCTGCACTGAAACTCATGCCCTGAATCTCATGCCCTGAAACTCATGCCCTGAACCTCATGCCCTGAAACTCAAGCCCTGAATCTCATGCCCTGAAACTCTTGCCCTAAATCACATACCCTGAAACTCCTGCCCTGAAACTCATGCACTGAAACTCATGCCCTGAATCTCATGCCCTGAAACTCCCACACTGAAACTCATGCACTGAAACTCATGCCCTGAATCACATGCCCTAAAACTCCTGCCCTGAATCATCTGCCCAGAAACTCATGCCCTGAATTACATGCCCTGAAATACCTGCCCTGAATCTCATGCCCTGAAACTCATGCCCTGAATCTCATGCCCTGAAACTCCTGCACTGAAACTCATGCACTGAAACTCATGCCCTGAATCACATACCCTAATACTCCTGCTCTGAATCATCTGCCCAGAAACTCATGCCCTGAATTACATGCCCTGAAATACCTGCCCCGCATCTCATGCCCTGAAACTCATGCCCTGAATCATCGGCCCAGAAACTCATGCCCTGAATTACAGGCCCTGAAATACCTGCCCTGAATATCATGCCCTGAAACTCATGCCCTGAATCTCATGCCCTGAATCTCATGTCCTGAAACTCCTGCACTGAAACACCTGCCCTGAATCTCCTGCCCTGAAAATCATGCTCTGAAACTCATGCCCTGAATCTCATGCCCTCAAGTTCCTGCACTGAAACTCATGCCCTGAATCTCATGACCTGAAACTCATGCCCTGAACCTCATGCCCTGAAACTCCCGCACTGAATCTCATGCCCGGAATCTCATGCCCTAAATCACATACCCTGAAACTCCTGCCCTGAAACTCTTGCACTCAAACTCATGCCCTGAATCACATGCCCTAAAACTCCTGCCCTGAAACTCATGACCTGAAACTAATGCCCTGAACCTCATGCCCTGAAACTCAAGCCCTGAATCTCATGCCCTGAAACTCATGCCCTAAATCACATACCCTGAAACTACTGCCCTGAAACTCATGCACTGAAACTCATGGCCTGAATCACATGCCCTAAAATTCCTGCCCTGAATCATCTGCCCAGAAAATCATGCCCTGAATTACATGCCCTGAAATACCTGCCCTGAATCTCATGCCCTGAAACTCATGCCCTGAATCTCATGCCCTGAATCTCATGCCCTGAAACTCCTGCACTGAAATACCTGCCCTGAATCTTCTGCCTTGAAAATCATGCCCTGAATCTCATGCCCTGAATCTCATGCTCTGAAACTCGTGCACTGAATCTCATGCCCTCAAGTTCCTGCACTGAAACTCATGCCCTGAATCTCATGCCCTGAAACTCACGCCCTGAACCTCATGCCCTGAAACTCAAGCCCTGAATCTCATGCCCTGAAACTCATGCCTTAAATCACATACCCTGAAACTCCTGCCCTGAATTACATGCCCTGAAATACCTGCCCTGAATATCATGCCCTGAAACTCATGCCCTGAATCTCATGCCCTGAAACTCCTGCCCTCAAACTCATGCACTGAAACTCATGCCCTGAATCTCATGCCTTGAAACTCCTGCCCTCAAACTCATGCCCTGAAACTCATGCACTGAAACTCATGCCATGAATCTCATATCCGGAAACTCAAGCCTTGAATCACATGCCCTGAAACTCCTGCCCTGAATCTCATGCCCTGAAACTCATGCCCTGAAACTCATTGCCTGAATCTCATGCCCTGAATCTCGTGCCCTGAAACTCCTGCTCTGAAACACCTGCCCTGAATCTCCTGCCCTGAAAATGAGGCCCTGAATCTCATGCCCTGAATCTCATGCCCTGAAACTCATGCCCTGAAACTCATGCCCTGAATCTCCTGTCCTGAAACTCATGCCCTGAATCTCATGCCCTGAATCTCATGCCCTGAAACTCCTGCACTGAAACACCTGCCCTGAATCTCCTGCCCTGAAAATCATGCCCTGAATCTCATGCCCTGAATCTCATGCCCTGAAACTCATGCCCTGAACCTCATGCCCTGAAACTCAAGCCCTGAATCTCATGCCCTGAAACTCTTGCCCTAAATCACATAGCCTGAAACTCCTGCCCTGAAACTCATGCACTGAAACTCATGCCCTGAATCACATGCCCTAAAACTCCTGCCCTGAATCATCTGCCCAGAAACTCATGCCCTGAATTACATGCCCTGAAGTACCTGCACTGAATCTCATGCCCTGAAACTCATGCCCTGAATCTCATGCCCTGAAACTCCCGCACTGAAACTCATGCACTGAAACTCATGCCCTGAATCACATGCCCTAAAACTCCTGCCATGAATCATCTGCCCAGAAACTCATGCCCTGAATTACATGCCCTGAAATACCTGCCCTGAATCTCATGCCCTGAAACTCATGCCCTGAATCTCATGCCCTGAAACTCCTGCACTGAAACTCATGCACTGAAACTCATGCCCTGAATCACATACCCTAATACTCCTGCTCTGAATCATCTGCCCAGAAACTCATGCCCTGAATTACATGCCCTGAAATACCTGCCCCGCATCTCATGCCCTGAAACTCATGCCCTGAATCTCATGCCCTGAAACTCCTGCACTGAAACTCATGCCATGAATATCATATCGTGAAACTCACGCCCTGAATTATATGCCCTGAAACTCCTGCCCTGAAACTCATGCCCTGAAACTCATGCCCTGAAACTCATGCCCTGAATCTCCTGTCCTAAAACTCATGTCCTAAATCTCATGCCCTGAATCTCATGCCCTGAAACTCCTGCACTGAAACCCCTGCCCTGATTCTCCGGCCCTGAAACTCATTTCCTGAATCTCATGCCCTGAATCTCACGCTTTGAAACTCGTGCACTGAATCTCATGACCTCAAGTTCCTGCAGTGAAACTCATGCCCTGAATCTCATGTCCTGAAACTCCTGCCCTGAATCACCTACCCTGAAACTCATGCCCTGAATCTCATGCCCTGAAGCTCCTGCACTGAAACTCATGCCATGAATCTCAAATCCTGAAACTCACGCCCTGAATCACATGCCCTGAAACTCCTGCCCTGAAACTCATGCCCTGAATCTCATGCCCTCAAGTTCCTGCACTGAAACTCATGCCCTGAATCTCATGACCTGAAACTCATGCCCTGAACCTCATGCCCTGAAACTCAAGCCCTGAATCTCATGCCCGGTATCTCATGCCCTAAATCACATATCCTGAAACTCCTGCCCTGAAACTCTTGCACTCAAACTCATGCCCTGAATCACATGCCCTAAAACTCCTGCCCTGAAACTCATGACCTGAAACTAATGCCCTGAACCTCATGCCCTGAAACTCAAGCCCTGAATCTCATGCCCTGAAACTCATGCCCTAAATCACATACCCTGAAACTACTGTCCTGAAACTCATGCACTGAAACTCATGCCCTGAATCACATGCCCTAAAATTCCTGCCCTGAATCATCTGCCCAGAAAATCATGCCCTGAATTACATGCCCTGAAATACCTGCCCTGAATCTCATGCCCTGAAACTCATGCCCTGAATCTCATGCCCTGAATCTCATGCCCTGAAACTCCTGCACTGAAATACCTGCCCTGAATCTTCTGCCTTGAAAATCATGCCCTGAATCTCATGCCCTGAATCTCATGCTCTGAAACTCGTGCACTGAATCTCATGCCCTCAAGTTCCTGCACTGAAACTCATGCCCTGAATCTCATGCCCTGAAACTCATGCCCTGAACCTCATGCCCTGAAACTCAAGCCCTGAATCTCATTCCCTGAAACTCATGCCCTAAATCACATACCCTGAAACTCCTGCCCTGAAACTCATGCACTGAAAATCATGC
>NW_027277917.1:0-22879 GCF_030028105.1 Mobula birostris
GCCCTAAAACTCCTGCCCTGAATCATCTGCGCAGAAACTCATGCCCCTGAATTACATGCCCTGAAATACCTGCCCTGAATCTCATGCCCCTGAAACTCATGCCCTGAATCTCATGCCCTGAATCTCATGCCCTGAAACTCCTGCACTGAAACACCTGCCCTGAATCTCCTGCCTTGAAAATCATGCCCTGAATCTCATGCCCTGAATCTCATGCTCTGAAAACTCGTGCACTGAATCTCATGCCCTCAAGTTCCTGCACTGAAACTCATGCCCTGAATCTCATGCCCTGAAAACTCATGCCCTGAACCTCATTCCCTGAAACTCAAGCCCTGAATCTCATGCCCTGAAACTCATGCCCTAAATCACATACCCTGAAACTCCTGCCCCTGAAAACTCATGCACTGAAAACTCATGCCCTGAATCACATGCCCTAAAACTCATGCCCTGAATCATCTGCCCAGAAACTCATGCCCTGAATTACATGCCCTGAAAATACCTGCCCTGAATCTCATGCACTGAAACTCATGCCCTGAATCTCATGCCCTGAAAACTCCTGCACTGAAACTCATGCCATGAATCTCAAATCCTGAAACTCACGCCCTGAATTACATGCCCTGAAAACTCCTGCCCTGAAACTCATGCCCTGAAACTCATGCCCTGAAACTCATGCCCTGAATCTCCTGTCCTAAAACTCATGCCCTGAATCTCATGTCCTGAATCTCATGCCCTGAAACTCCTGCACTGAAAACACCTGCCCTGAATCTCCTGCCCTGAAACTCATGCCCTGAATATCATGCCCCTGAATCTCACGCTCTGAAACTCGTGCAATGAATCTCATGACCTCAAGTTACTGCACTGAAACTCATGCCCTGAATCTCATGTCCGGAACTCCTGCACTGAAACACCTGCCCTGAATCTCCAGCCTTGAAAATCATGACCTGAATCTCATGCCCTGAATCTCATGCTCTGAAACTCGTGCACTGAATCTCATGCCCTCAAGTTCCTGCACTGAAATTCAAGCCCTGAATCTCATGCCCTGAAACTCATGCCCTGAACCTCATGGCCCTGAAACTCAAGCCCTGAATCTCATGCCCTGAAACTCATGCCCCTAAATCACATACCCTGAAACTCCTGCCCTGAAACTCATGGCACTGAAACTGATGCCCTGAATCACATGCCCCTAAAAACACATGCCCTGAATCATCTGCCCAGAAACTCATGCCCTGAATTACATGCCCTGAAATACCTGCCCTGAATATCATGCACTGAAACTCATGCCCTGAATCTCATGCCTTGAAACTCCTGCCCTCAAACTCATGCACTGAAACTCATGCCCTGAATCTCTTGCCCTGAAACACCTGCACTGAAACTCATGCCATGAATCTCATATCCTGAAACTCACGCCTTGAATCACATGCCCTGAAACTCCTGCCCTGAAACTCATGCCCTGAAACTCATGCCCTGAAACTCATGCCCCTGAATCTCATGCCCTGAATCTCGTGCCCTGAAACTCCTGCACTGAAACACCTGCCCTGAATCTCCTGCCCTGAAAATGAAGCCCTGAATCTCATGCCCTGAATCTCATGCCCTGAAACTCATGCCCTGAAACTCATGCCCTGAATCTCCTGTCCTGAAACTCATGCCCTGAATCTCATGCCCTGAATCTCATGCCCTGAAACTCCTGCACTGAAACACCTGCCCTGAATCTCCTGCCCTGAAAATCATTCCCCTGAATCTCATGCCCTGAATCTCATGCTCTGAAAACTGATGCCCTGAATCTCATGCCCTGAAACTCATGCCCTAAATCACATACCCTGAAAACTCCTGCCCTGAAACTCATGCACTGAAACTCATGCCCTGAATCACATGCCCTAAAACTCATGCCCTGAATCATCTGCCCAGAAACTCATGCCCTGAATTACATGCCCCTGAAACACCTGCCCTGAATCTCATGTCCTGAAACTCCTGCACTGAAACACCTGCCCTGAATATCCTGCCTTGAAAATCATGACCTGAATCTCATGCCCTGAATCTCATGCTCTGAAACTCGTGCACTGAATCTCATGCCCTCAAGTTCCTGCACTGAAACTCAAGCCCTGAATCTCATGCCCTGAAACTCATGCCCTGAACCTCATGCTCTGAAACTCAAGCCCTGAATCTCATGCCCTGAAACTCATGCCCTAAAATCACATACCCTGAAACTCCTGCCCTGAATCATCTGCCCAGAAACTCATGCCCTGAATTACATGCCCTGAAATACCTGCCCTGAATCTCATGCCCTGAAACTCATGCCCTGAATCTCATGCCCAGAAACTCCTGCCCTCAAACTCATGCACTGAAACTCATGCCCTGAATCTCATGCCTTGAAACCTCCTGCCCTCAAACTCATGCACTGAAAACTCATGCCCCTGAATCTCATGCCCTGAAACACCTGCACTGAACCTGAAACACCTGCACTGAAACTCATGCCATGAATCTCAAATCCTGAAACTCCTGCCCTGAAACTCATGCACTGAAACTCATGCCTTGAATCACATGCCCTGAAACTCCTGCCCTGAAACTCATGCCCTGAAACTCATGCCCTGAATCTCATGCCCTGAATCTCGGGCCCTGAAACTCCTGCACTGAAACACCTGCCCTGAATCTCCTGCCCTGAAAATGAAGCCCTGAATATCATGCCCTGAATCTCATGCCCTGAAACTCATGCCCTGAAACTCATGCCCTGAATCTCCCGTCCTGAAACTCATGCCCTGAATCTCATGCCCTGAATCTCATGCCCTGAAACTCCTGCACTGAAACACCTGCCCTGAATCTCCTGCCCTGAAAATCATGCCCTGAATCTCATGCCCTGAATCTCATGCTCTGAAACTCATGCCCTGAATCTCAAGCCCTGAATCTCATGCCCTGAAAATCATGCCCTACATCACATACCCTGAAACTCCTGCCCTGAAACTCATGCACTGAAACTCATGCCCTGAATCACATGCCCTAAAACTCATGCCCTGAATCATCTGCCCAGAAACTCATGCCCTGAATTACATGCCCTGAAACACCTGCCCTGAATCTCATGCCCTGAAATTCATGCCCTTAATCTCATGGCCTGAAACTCCTGCCCTCAAACTCATGCACTGAAACTCATGCCCTGAATCTCATGCCTTGAAACTCCTGCCCTCAAACTCATGCACTGAAACTCATGACCTGAATCTCATGCCCTGAAACACCTGCACTGAAACTCATGCCATGAATCTCATATCCTGAAACTCACGACTTGAATCACATGCCCTGAAACTCCTGCCCTGAAACTCATGCCCAGAAACTCATGCCCTGAATTACATGCCCTGAAATACCTGCCCTGAATCTCATGCCCTGAAACTCATGCCCTGAATCTCATGCACTGAATCTCATGCCCTGAAACTCCTGCACTGAAACACCAGCCCTGAATCTCCTGCCTTAAAATCATGCCCTGAATCTCATGCCCTGAATCTCATGCTCTGAAACTCGTGCACTGAATCTCATGCCCTCAAGTTCCTGCACTGAAACTCATGCCCTGAATCTCATGCCCTGAAACTCATGCCCTGAACCTCATTCCCTGAAACTCAAGCCCTGAATCTCATGCCCTGAAACTCATGCCCTAAATCACATACCCTGAAACTCCTGCCCTGAAACTCATGCACTGAAACTCATGCCCTGAATCACATGCCCTAAAACTCATGCCCTGAATCATCTGCCCAGAAACTCATGCCCTGAATTACATGCCCTGAAATACCTGCCCTGAATCTCATGCACTGAAACTCATGCCCTGAATCTCATGCCCTGAAACTCCTGCACTGAAACTCATGCCATGAATCTCATATCCTGAAACTCACGCCCTGAATTACATGCCCTGAAACTCCTGCCCTGAAACTCATGCCCTGAAACTCATGCCCTGAAACTCATGCCCTGAATCTCCTGTCCTAAAACTCATGCCCTGAATCTCATGTCCTGAATCTCATGCCCTGAAACTCCTGCACTGAAACACCTGCCCTGAATCTCCTGCCCTGAAACTCATGCCCTGAATATCATGCCCTGAATCTCACGCTCTGAAACTCGTGCAATGAATCTCATGACCTCAAGTTACTGCACTGAAACTCATGCCCTGAATCTCATGTCCGGAACTCCTGCACTGAAACACCTGCCCTGAATCTCCAGCCTTGAAAATCATGACCTGAATCTCATGCCCTGAATCTCATGCTCTGAAACTCGTGCACTGAATCTCATGCCCTCAAGTTCCTGCACTGAAATTCAAGCCCTGAATCTCATGCCCTGAAACTCATGCCCTGAACCTCATGCCCTGAAACTCAAGCCCTGAAACTCATGCCTTGAATCACATGCCCTGAAACTCCTGCCCTGAAACTCATGCCCTGAAACTCATGCCCTGAATCTCATGCCCTGAATCTCGTGCCCTGAAACTCCTGCACTGAAACACCTGCCCTGAATCTCCTGCCCTGAAAATGAAGCCCTGAATCTCATGCCCTGAATCTCATGCCCTGAAACTCATGCCCTGAAACTCATGCCCTGAATCTCCCGTCCTGAAACTCATGCCCTGAATCTCATGCCCTGAATCTCATGCCCTGAAACTCCTGCACTGAAACACCTGCCCTGAATCTCCTGCCCTGAAAATCATGCCCTGAATCTCATGCCCTGAATCTCATGCTCTGAAACTCATGCCCTGAATCTCAAGCCCTGAATCTCATGCCCTGAAAATCATGCCCTACATCACATACCCTGAAACTCCTGCCCTGAAACTCATGCACTGAAACTCATGCCCTGAATCACATGCCCTAAAACTCATGCCCTGAATCATCTGCCCAGAAACTCATGCCCTGAATTACATGCCCTGAAACACCTGCCCTGAATCTCATGCCCTGAAATTCATGCCCTTAATCTCATGGCCTGAAACTCCTGCCCTCAAACTCATGCACTGAAACTCATGCCCTGAATCTCATGCCCTGAAACACCTGCACTGAAACTCATGCCATGAATCTCATATCCTGAAACTCACGCCTTGAATCACATGCCCTGAAACTCCTGCCCTGAAACTCATGCCCAGAAACTCATGCCCTGAATTACATGCCCTGAAATACCTGCCCTGAATCTCATGCCGTGAAACTCATGCCCTGAATCTCATGCCCTGAATCTCATGCCCTGAAACTCCTGCACTGAAACACCAGCCCTGAATCTCCTGCCTTAAAAATCATGCCCTGAATCTCATGCCCTGAATCTCATGCTCTGAAACTCGTGCACTGAATCTCATGCCCTGAATCTCATGCCCTGAAACTCCTGCACTGAAACACCTGCCCTGAATCTTCTGCCCTGAAAATGAAGCCCTGAATCTCATGCTCTAAAACTCGTGCACTGAATCTCATGCCCTCAATTAACTGCACTGAAACTCATGTCCTGAAACTCATGCCCTGAAACTCATGCCCTGAATCTCATGCCCTGAAACTCCTGCACTGAAACACCTGCCCTGAATCTCCTGCCCTGAAAATCATGCCCTGAATCTCATGCCCTGAATCTCATGCTCTGAAACTCATGCCCTGAATCTCAAGCCCTGAATCTCATGCCCTGAAAATCATGCCCTACATCACATACCCTGAAACTCCTGCCCTGAAACTCATGCACTGAAACTCATGCCCTGAATCACATGCCCTAAAACTCATGCCCTGAATCATCTGCCCAGAAACTCATGCCCTGAATTACATGCCCTGAAACACCTGCCCTGAATCTCATGCCTGAAATTCATGCCCTTAATCTCATGGCCTGAAACTCCTGCCCTCAAACTCATGCACTGAAACTCATGCCCTGAATCTCATGCCTTGAAACTCCTGCCCTCAAACTCATGCACTGAAACTCATGACCTGAATCTCATGCCCTGAAACACCTGCACTGAAACTCATGCCATGAATCTCATATCCTGAAACTCACGACTTGAATCACATGCCCTGAAACTCCTGCCCTGAAACTCATGCCCAGAAACTCATGCCCTGAATTACATGCCCTGAAATACCTGCCCTGAATCTCATGCCCTGAAACTCATGCCCTGAATCTCATGCACTGAATCTCATGCCCTGAAACTCCTGCACTGAAACACCAGCCCTGAATCTCCTGCCTTAAAAATCATGCCCTGAATCTCATGCCCTGAATCTCATGCTCTGAAACTCGTGCACTGAATCTCATGCCCTCAAGTTCCTGCACTGAAACTCATGCCCTGAATCTCATGCCCTGAAACTCATGCCCTGAACCTCATTCCCTGAAACTCAAGCCCTGAATTTCATGCCCTGAAACTCATGCCCTAAATCACATACCCTGAAACTCCTGCCCTGAAACTCATGCCCTGAATCACATGCCCTAAAACTCATGCCCTGAATCATCTGCCCAGAAACTCATGCCCTGAATTACATGCCCTGAAATACCTGCCCTGAATCTCATGCACTGAAACTCATGCCCTGAATCTCATGCCCTGAAACTCCTGCACTGAAACTCATGCCATGAATCTCATATCCTGAAACTCACGCCCTGAATTACATGCCCTGAAACTCCTGCCCTGAAACTCATGCCCTGAAACTCATGCCCTGAAACTCATGCCCTGAATCTCCTGTCCTAAAACTCATGCCCTGAATCTCATGTCCTGAATCTCATGCCCTGAAACTCCTGCACTGAAACACCTGCCCTGAATCTCCTGCCCTGAAACTCATGCCCTGAATATCATGCCCTGAATCTCACGCTCTGAAACTCGTGCAATGAATCTCATGACCTCAAGTTACTGCACTGAAACTCATGCCCTGAATCTCATGTCCGGAACTCCTGCACTGAAACACCTGCCCTGAATCTCCAGCCTTGAAAATCATGACCTGAATCTCATGCCCTGAATCTCATGCTCTGAAACTCGTGCACTGAATCTCATGCCCTCAAGTTCCTGCACTGAAATTCAAGCCCTGAATCTCATGCCCTGAAACTCATGCCCTGAACCTCATGCCCTGAAACTCAAGCCCTGAAACTCATGCCTTGAATCACATGCCCTGAAACTCCTGCCCTGAAACTCATGCCCTGAAACTCATGCCCTGAATCTCATGCCCTGAATCTCGTGCCCTGAAACTCCTGCACTGAAACACCTGCCCTGAATCTCCTGCCCTGAAAATGAAGCCCTGAATCTCATGCCCTGAATCTCATGCCCTGAAACTCATGCCCTGAAACTCATGCCCTGAATCTCCCGTCCTGAAACTCATTACCTGAATCTCATGCCCTGAATCTCATGCCCTGAAACTCCTGCACTGAAACACCTGCCCTGAATCTCCTGCCCTGAAAATCATGCCCTGAATCTCATGCCCTGAATCTCATGCTCTGAAACTCATGCCCTGAATCTCAAGCCCTGAATCTCATGCCCTGAAAATCATGCCCTACATCACATACCCTGAAACTCCTGCCCTGAAACTCATGCACTGAAACTCATGCCCTGAATCACATGCCCTAAAACTCATGCCCTGAATCATCTGCCCAGAAACTCATGCCCTGAATTACATGCCCTGAAACACCTGCCCTGAATCTCATGCCCTGAAATTCATGCCCTTAATCTCATGGCCTGAAACTCCTGCCCTCAAACTCATGCACTGAAACTCATGCCCTGAATCTCATGCCCTGAAACACCTGCACTGAAACTCATGCCATGAATCTCATATCCTGAAACTCACGCCTTGAATCACATGCCCTGAAACTCCTGCCCTGAAACTCATGCCCAGAAACTCATGCCCTGAATTACATGCCCTGAAATACCTGCCCTGAATCTCATGCCGTGAAACTCATGCCCTGAATCTCATGCCCTGAATCTCATGCCCTGAAACTCCTGCACTGAAACACCAGCCCTGAATCTCCTGCCTTAAAAATCATGCCCTGAATCTCATGCCCTGAATCTCATGCTCTGAAACTCGTGCACTGAATCTCATGCCCTGAATCTCATGCCCTGAAACTCCTGCACTGAAACACCTGCCCTGAATCTTCTGCCCTGAAAATGAAGCCCTGAATCTCATGCTCTAAAACTCGTGCACTGAATCTCATGCCCTCAATTAACTGCACTGAAACTCATGTCCTGAATCTCATGCCCTGAAACTCATGCCCTGAATCTCATGCCCTGAAACTCTTGCTCTAAATCACATACCCTGAAACTCCTGCCCTGAAACTCATGCACTGAAACTCATGCCCTGAATCACATGCCCTAAAACTCCTGCCCTGAATCATCTGCGCAGAAACTCATGCCCTGAATTACATGCCCTGAAATACCTGCCCTGAATCTCATGCCCTGAAACTCATGCCCTGAATCTCATGCCCTGAATCTCATGCCCTGAAACTCCTGCACTGAAACACCTGCCCTGAATCTCCTGCCTTGAAAATCATGCCCTGAATCTCATGCCCTGAATCTCATGCTCTGAAACTCGTGCACTGAATCTCATGCCCTCAAGTTCCTGCACTGAAACTCATGCCCTGAATCTCATGCCCTGAAACTCATGCCCTGAACCTCATTCCCTGAAACTCAAGCCCTGAATCTCATGCCCTGAAACTCATGCCCTAAATCACATACCCTGAAACTCCTGCCCTGAAACTCATGCACTGAAACTCATGCCCTGAATCACATGCCCTAAAACTCATGCCCTGAATCATCTGCCCAGAAACTCATGCCCTGAATTACATGCCCTGAAATACCTGCCCTGAATCTCATGCACTGAAACTCATGCCCTGAATCTCATGCCCTGAAACTCCTGCACTGAAACTCATGCCATGAATCTCAAATCCTGAAACTCACGCCCTGAATTACATGCCCTGAAACTCCTGCCCTGAAACTCATGCCCTGAAACTCATGCCCTGAAACTCATGCCCTGAATCTCCTGTCCTAAAACTCATGCCCTGAATCTCATGTCCTGAATCTCATGCCCTGAAACTCCTGCACTGAAACACCTGCCCTGAATCTCCTGCCCTGAAACTCATGCCCTGAATATCATGCCCTGAATCTCACGCTCTGAAACTCGTGCAATGAATCTCATGACCTCAAGTTACTGCACTGAAACTCATGCCCTGAATCTCATGTCCGGAACTCCTGCACTGAAACACCTGCCCTGAATCTCCAGCCTTGAAAATCATGACCTGAATCTCATGCCCTGAATCTCATGCTCTGAAACTCGTGCACTGAATCTCATGCCCTCAAGTTCCTGCACTGAAATTCAAGCCCTGAATCTCATGCCCTGAAACTCATGCCCTGAACCTCATGCCCTGAAACTCAAGCCCTGAATCTCATGCCCTGAAACTCATGCCCTAAATCACATACCCTGAAACTCCTGCCCTGAAACTCATGCACTGAAACTGATGCCCTGAATCACATGCCCTAAAACACATGCCCTGAATCATCTGCCAAGAAACTCATGCCCTGAATTACATGCCCTGAAATACCTGCCCTGAATATCATGCACTGAAACTCATGCCCTGAATCTCATGCCTTGAAACTCCTGCCCTCAAACTCATGCACTGAAACTCATGCCCTGAATCTCTTGCCCTGAAACACCTGCACTGAAACTCATGCCATGAATCTCATATCCTGAAACTCACGCCTTGAATCACATGCCCTGAAACTCCTGCCCTGAAACTCATGCCCTGAAACTCATGCCCTGAAACTCATGCCCTGAATCTCATGCCCTGAATCTCGTGCCCTGAAACTCCTGCACTGAAACACCTGCCCTGAATCTCCTGCCCTGAAAATGAAGCCCTGAATCTCATGCCCTGAATCTCATGCCCTGAAACTCATGCCCTGAAACTCATGCCCTGAATCTCCTGTCCTGAAACTCATGCCCTGAATCTCATGCCCTGAATCTCATGCCCTGAAACTCCTGCACTGAAACACCTGCCCTGAATCTCCTGCCCTGAAAATCATTCCCTGAATCTCATGCCCTGAATCTCATGCTCTGAAACTGATGCCCTGAATCTCATGCCCTGAAACTCATGCCCTAAATCACATACCCTGAAACTCCTGCCCTGAAACTCATGCACTGAAACTCATGCCCTGAATCACATGCCCTAAAACTCATGCCCTGAATCATCTGCCCAGAAACTCATGCCCTGAATTACATGCCCTGAAACACCTGCCCTGAATCTCATGTCCTGAAACTCCTGCACTGAAACACCTGCCCTGAATATCCTGCCTTGAAAATCATGACCTGAATCTCATGCCCTGAATCTCATGCTCTGAAACTCGTGCACTGAATCTCATGCCCTCAAGTTCCTGCACTGAAACTCAAGCCCTGAATCTCATGCCCTGAAACTCATGCCCTGAACCTCATGCTCTGAAACTCAAGCCCTGAATCTCATGCCCTGAAACTCATGCCCTAAATCACATACCCTGAAACTCCTGCCCTGAATCATCTGCCCAGAAACTCATGCCCTGAATTACATGCCCTGAAATACCTGCCCTGAATCTCATGCCCTGAAACTCATGCCCTGAATCTCATGCCCAGAAACTCCTGCCCTCAAACTCATGCACTGAAACTCATGCCCTGAATCTCATGCCTTGAAACTCCTGCCCTCAAACTCATGCACTGAAACTCATGCCCTGAATCTCATGCCCTGAAACACCTGCACTGAAACTCATGCCATGAATCTCAAATCCTGAAACTCCTGCCCTGAAACTCATGCACTGAAACTCATGCCTTGAATCACATGCCCTGAAACTCCTGCCCTGAAACTCATGCCCTGAAACTCATGCCCTGAATCTCATGCCCTGAATCTCGGGCCCTGAAACTCCTGCACTGAAACACCTGCCCTGAATCTCCTGCCCTGAAAATGAAGCCCTGAATATCATGCCCTGAATCTCATGCCCTGAAACTCATGCCCTGAAACTCATGCCCTGAATCTCCCGTCCTGAAACTCACGCCCTGAATCTCATGCCCTGAATCTCATGCCCTGAAACTCCTGCACTGAAACACCTGCCCTGAATCTCCTGCCCTGAAAATCATGCCCTGAATCTCATGCCCTGAATCTCATGCTCTGAAACTCATGCCCTGAATCTCAAGCCCTGAATCTCATGCCCTGAAAATCATGCCCTACATCACATACCCTGAAACTCCTGCCCTGAAACTCATGCACTGAAACTCATGCCCTGAATCACATGCCCTAAAACTCATGCCCTGAATCATCTGCCCAGAAACTCATGCCCTGAATTACATGCCCTGAAACACCTGCCCTGAATCTCATGCCCTGAAATTCATGCCCTTAATCTCATGGCCTGAAACTCCTGCCCTCAAACTCATGCACTGAAACTCATGCCCTGAATCTCATGCCTTGAAACTCCTGCCCTCAAACTCATGCACTGAAACTCATGACCTGAATCTCATGCCCTGAAACACCTGCACTGAAACTCATGCCATGAATCTCATATCCTGAAACTCACGACTTGAATCACATGCCCTGAAACTCCTGCCCTGAAACTCATGCCCAGAAACTCATGCCCTGAATTACATGCCCTGAAATACCTGCCCTGAATCTCATGCCCTGAAACTCATGCCCTGAATCTCATGCACTGAATCTCATGCCCTGAAACTCCTGCACTGAAACACCAGCCCTGAATCTCCTGCCTTAAAAATCATGCCTGAATCTCATGCCCTGAATCTCATGCTCTGAAACTCGTGCACTGAATCTCATGCCCTCAAGTTCCTGCACTGAAACTCATGCCCTGAATCTCATGCCCTGAAACTCATGCCCTGAACCTCATTCCCTGAAACTCAAGCCTGAATCTCATGCCCTGAAACTCATGCCCTAAATCACATACCCTGAAACTCCTGCCCTGAAACTCATGCACTGAAACTCATGCCCTGAATCACATGCCCTAAAAACTCATGCCCTGAATCATCTGCCCAGAAACTCATGCCCTGAATTACATGCCTTGAAATACCTGCCCTGAATCTCATGCCCTGAAACTCATGCCCTGAATCTCATGCCCTGAAAACTCCTGCACTGAAACTCATGCCATGAATCTCATATCCTGAAACTCACGCCCTGAATTACATGCCCTGAAACTCCTGCCCTGAATCTCATGCCCTGAAACTCATGCCCTGAAACTCATGCCCTGAATCTCCTTCCTAAAACTCATGCCCTGAATCTCATGTCCTGAATCTCATGCCCTGAAACTCCTGCACTGAAACACCTGCCCTGAATCTCCTGCCCTGAAAATCATGCCCTGAATCTCATGCCCTGAATCTCATGCTCTGAAACTGATGCCCTGAATCTCATGCCCTGAAACTCATGCCCTACAATCACATACCCTGAAACTCCTGCCCTGAAACCTCATGCACTGAAACTCATGCCCTGAATCACATGCCCTAAAACTCATGCCCTGAATCATCTGCCCAGAAACTCATGCCCTGAATTACATGCCCTGAAACACCTGCCCTGAATCTCATGTCCTGAAACTCCTGCACTGAAACACCTGCCCTGAATATCCTGCCTTGAAAATCATGACCTGAATCTCATGCCCTGAATCTCATGCTCTGAAACTCGTGCACTGAATCTCATGCCCTCAAGTTCCTGCACTGAAACTCAAGCCCTGAATCTCATGCCCTGAAACTCATGCCCTGAACCTCATGCTCTGAAACTCAAGCCCTGAATCTCATGCCTGAAACTCATGCCCTAAATCACATACCTGAAACTCCTGCCCTGAATCATCTGCCCAGAAACTCATGCCCTGAATTACATGCCCTGAAATACCTGCCCTGAATCTCATGCCCTGAAACTCATGCCCTGAATCTCATGCCCAGAAAACTCCTGCCCTCAAACTCATGCACTGAAACTCATGCCCTGAATCTCATGCCTTGAAACTCCTGCCCTCAAACTCATGCACTGAAACTCATGCCCTGAATCTCATGCCTGAAACACCTGCACTGAAACTCATGCCATGAATCTCAAATCTGAAACTCCTGCCCTGAAACTCATGCACTGAAACTCATGCCTTGAATCACATGCCCTGAAACTCCTGCCCTGAAACTCATGCCCTGAAACTCATGCCCTGAATCTCATGCCCTGAATCTCGTGCCCTGAAACTCCTGCACTGAAACACCTGCCCTGAATCTCCTGCCCTGAAAATGAAGCCCTGAATCTCATGCCCTGAATCTCATGCCCTGAAACTCATGCCCTGAAACTCATGCCCTGAATCTCCCGTCCTGAAACTCATGCCCTGAATCTCATGCCCTGAATCTCATGCCCTGAAACTCCTGCACTGAAACACCTGCCCTGAATCTCCTGCCCTGAAAATCATGCCCTGAATCTCATGCCCTGAATCTCATGCTCTGAAACTCATGCCCTGAATCTCAAGCCCTGAATCTCATGCCCTGAAAATCATGCCCTACATCACATACCCTGAAACTCCTGCCCTGAAACTCATGCACTGAAACTCATGCCCTGAATTCACATGCCCTAAAACTCATGCCCTGAATCATCTGCCCAGAAACTCATGCCCTGAATTACATGCCCTGAAACACCTGCCCTGAATCTCATGCCCTGAAATTCATGCCCTTAATCTCATGGCCTGAAACTCCTGCCCTCAAACTCATGCACTGAAACTCATGCCCTGAATCTCATGCCTTGAAACTCCTGCCCTCAAACTCATGCACTGAAACTCATGACCTGAATCTCATGCCCTGAAACACCTGCACTGAAACTCATGCCATGAATCTCATATCCTGAAACTCACGACTTGAATCACATGCCCTGAAACTCCTGCCCTGAAACTCATGCCCAGAAACTCATGCCCTGAATTACATGCCCTGAAATACCTGCCCTGAATCTCATGCCCTGAAACTCATGCCCTGAATCTCATGCACTGAATCTCATGCCCTGAATCTCATGCTCTGAAACTCGTGCACTGAATCTCATGCCCTCAAGTTCCTGCACTGAATCTCATGCCCTGAATCTCATGCCCTGAAACTCATGCCCTGAACCTCATTCCCTGAAACTCAAGCCCTGAATCTCATGCCCTGAAACTCATGCCCTAAATCACATACCCTGAAACTCCTGCCCTGAAACTCATGCACTGAAACTCATGCCCTGAATCACATGCCCTAAAACTCATGCCCTGAATCATCTGCCCAGAAACTCATGCCCTGAATTACATGCCTTGAAATACCTGCCCTGAATCTCATGCCCTGAAACTCATGCCCTGAATCTCATGCCCTGAAACTCCTGCACTGAAACTCATGCCATGAATCTCATATCCTGAAACTCACGCCCTGAATTACATGCCCTGAAACTCCTGCCCTGAATCTCATGCCCTGAAACTCATGCCCTGAAACTCATGCCCTGAATCTCCTGTCCTAAAACTCATGCCCTGAATCTCATGTCCTGAATCTCATGCCCTGAAACTCCTGCACTGAAACACCTGCCCTGAATCTCCTGCCCTGAAACTCATGCCCTGAATCTCATGCCCTGAATTTCACGCTCTGAAAGTCGTGCACTGAATCTCATGACCTCAAGTTACTGCACTGAAACTCATGCCCTGAATCTCATGTCCTGAAACTCCTGCACTGAAACACCTGCCCTGAATATCCTGCCTTGAAAATCATGACCTGAATCTCATGCCCTGAATCTCATGCTCTGAAACTCGTGCACTGAATCTCATGCCCTCAAGTTCCTGCACTGAAACTCAAGCCCTGAATCTCATGCCCTGAAACTCATGCCCTGAACCTCATGCTCTGAAACTCAAGCCCTGAATCTCATGCCCTGAAACTCATGCCCTAAATCACATACCCTGAAACTCCTGCCCTGAATCATCTGCCCAGAAACTCATGCCCTGAATTACATGCCCTGAAATACCTGCCCTGAATCTCATGCCCTGAAACTCATGCCCTGAATCTCATGCCCAGAAACTCCTGCCCTCAAACTCATGCACTGAAACTCATGCCCTGAATCTCATGCCTTGAAACTCCTGCCCTCAAACTCATGCACTGAAACTCATGCCCTGAATCTCATGCCCTGAAACACCTGCACTGAAACTCATGTCATGAATCTCATATCCTGAAACTCCTGCCCTGAAACTCATGCACTGAAACTCATGCCTTGAATCACATGCCCTGAAACTCCTGCCCTGAAACTCATGCCCTGAAACTCATGCCCTGAATCTCATGCCCTGAATCTCGTGCCCTGAAACTCCTGCACTGAAACACCTGCCCTGAATCTCCTGCCCTGAAAATGAAGCCCTGAATCTCATGCCCTGAATCTCATGCCCTGAAACTCCTGCACTGAAACACCTGCCCTGAATCTCCTGCCCTGAAAATGAAGCCCTGAATCTCATGCTCTAAAACTCGTGCACTGAATCTCATGCCCTCAATTAACTGCACTGAAACTCATGCCCTGAATCTCATGCCCTGAAACTCATACCCTGAATCTCCTGTCCTAAAACTCATGCCCTGAATCTCATGTCCTGAATCTCATGCCCTGAAACTCCTGCACTGAAACACCTGCCCTGAATCTCCTGCCCTGAAACTCATGCCCTGAATCTCATGCCCTGAATTTCACGCTCTGAAACTCGTGCACTGAATCTCATGACCTCAAGTTACTGCACTGAAACTCATGCCCTGAATCTCATGTCCTGAAACTCCTGCACTGAAACACCTGCCCTGAATATCCTGCCTTGAAAATCATGACCTGAATCTCATGCCCTGAATCTCATGCTCTGAAACTCGTGCACTGAATCTCATGCCCTCAAGTTCCTGCACTGAACTCAAGCCCTGAATCTCATGCCCTGAAACTCATGCCCTGAACCTCATGCTCTGAAACTCAAGCCCTGAATCTCATGCCCTGAAACTCATGCCCTAAATCACATACCCTGAAACTCCTGCCCTGAATCATCTGCCCAGAAACTCATGCCCTGAATTACATGCCCTGAAATACCTGCCCTGAATCTCATGCCCTGAAACTCATGCCCTGAATCTCATGCACAGAAACTCCTGCCCTCAAACTCATGCACTGAAACTCATGCCCTGAATCTCATGCCTTGAAACTCCTGCCCTCAAACTCATGCACTGAAACTCATGCCCTGAAACACCTGCACTGAAACTCATGCCATGAATCTCATATCCTGAAACTCCTGCCCTGAAACTCATGCACTGAAACTCATGCCTTGAATCACATGCCCTGAAACTCCTGCCCTGAAACTCATGCCCTGAAACTCATGCCCTGAATCTCATGCCCTGAATCTCGTGCCCTGAAACTCCTGCACTGAAACACCTGCCCTGAATCTACTGCCCTGAAAATGAAGCCCTGAATCTCATGCCCTGAATCTCATGCCCTGAAACTCATGCCCTGAAACTCATGCCCTGAATCTCCCGTCCTGAAACTCATGCCCTGAATGTCATGCCCTGAATCTCATGCCCTGAAACTCCTGCACTGAAACACCTGCCCTGAATCTCCTGCCCTGAAAATCATGCCCTGAATCTCATGCCCTGAATCTCATGCTCTGAAACTCATGCCCTGAATCTCAAGCCCTGAATCTCATGCCCTGAAAATCATGCCCTACATCACATACCCTGAAACTCCTGCCCTGAAACTCATGCACTGAAACTCATGCCCTGAATCACATGCCCTAAAACTCATGCCCTGAATCATCTGCCCAGAAACTCATGCCCTGAATTACATGCCCTGAAACACCTGCCCTGAATCTCATGCCCTGAAACTCATGCCCTGAATCTCATGCCCTGAAACTCCTGCACTGAAACTCATGCCATGAATCTCATATCCTGAAACTCACGCCCTGAATTACATGCCCTGAAACTCCTGCCCTGAAACTCATGCCCTGAAACTCATGCCCTGAAACTCATGCCCTGAATCTCCTGTCCTAAAAACTCATGCCCTGAATCTCATGTCCTGAATCTCATGCCCTGAAACTCCTGCACTGAAACACCTGCCCTGAATCTCCTGCCCTGAAACTCATGCCCTGAATCTCATGCCCTGAATTTCACGCTCTGAAACTCGTGCACTGAATCTCATGACCTCAAGTTACTGCACTGAAACTCATGCCCTGAATCTCATGTCCTGAAACTCCTGCACTGAAACACCTGCCCTGAATATCCTGCCTTGAAAATCATGACCTGAATCTCATGCCCTGAATCTCATGCTCTGAAACTCGTGCACTGAATCTCATGCCCTCAAGTTCCTGCACTGAAACTCAAGCCCTGAATCTCATGCCCTGAAACTCATGCCCTGAACCTCATGCTCTGAAACTCAAGCCCTGAATCTCATGCCCTGAAACTCATGCCCTAAATCACATACCCTGAAACTCCTGCCCTGAATCATCTGCCCAGAAACTCATGCCCTGAATTACATGCCCTGAAATACCTGCCCTGAATCTCATGCCCTGAAAATCATGCCCTGAATCTCATGCCCAGAAACTCCTGCCCTCAAACTCATGCACTGAAACTCATGCCCTGAATCTCATGCCTTGAAACTCCTGCCCTCAAACTCATGCACTGAAACTCATGCCCTGAATCTCATGCCCTGAAACACCTGCACTGAAACTCATGCCATGAATCTCATATCCTGAAACTACTGCCCTGAAACTCATGCACTGAAACTCATGCCTTGAATCACATGCCCTGAAACTCCTGCCCTGAAACTCATGCCCTGAAACTCATGCCCTGAATCTCATGCCCTGAATCTCGTGCCCTGAAACTCCTGCACTGAAACACCTGCCCTGAATCTCCTGCCCTGAAAGTGAAGCCCTGAATCTCATGCCCTGAATCTCATGCCCTGAAACTCCTGCACTGAAACACCTGCCCTGAATCTCCTGCCCTGAAAATCATGCCCTGAATCTCATGCCCTCAATCTCATGCTCTGAAACTCATGCCCTGAATCTCAAGCCCTGAATCTCATGCCCTGAAAATCATGCCCTACATCACATACCCTGAAACTCCTGCCCTGAAACTCATGCACTGAAACTCATGCCCTGAATCACATGCCCTAAAACTCATGCCCTGAATCATCTGCCCAGAAACTCATGCCCTGAATTACATGCCCTGAAACACCTGCCCTGAATCTCATGCCCTGAAACTCATGCCCTTAATCTCATGCCCAGAAACTCCTGCACTGAAACACCTGCCCTGAATCTCCTGCCCTGAAAATCATGCCCTGAAACTCAAGCCCTGAATCTCCTGCCCTGAAACTCATGCACTGAAACTCATGCCCTGAATCACATGCCCTAAAACTCCTGCCCTGAATCATCTGCCCAGAAACTCATGCCCTGAATTACATGCCCTGAAATTCCTGCCCTGAATCTCATGCCCTGAAACTCATGCCCTGAATCTCATGCCCTGAAACTCCTGCCCTCAAACTCATGCAGTGAAACTCAAGCCCTGAATTTCATGCCTTGAAACTCCTGTCCTGAATCTCATGCCCTGAAACTCATGCCCTGAATCTCATGCCCTGAAACTCCTGCACTGAAACTCATGCCATGAATCTCATATCCTGAAACTCACGCCCTGAATTACATACCCTGAAACTCCCTGCCTTGAAACGCATGCCCTGAAACTCATTCCCTGAATCTCCTTTCCTAAAACTCATGCCCTGAATCTCATGCCCTGAATCTCATGCCCTGAAATTCCTGCATTGAAACTCATGCCCTGAATCTCATGCCCTGAATCTCATGCCCTGAACCTCATGCCCTGAAACTCAAGCCCTGAATCTCATGCCCTGAAACTCATGCCCTAAATCACATACCCTGAAACTCCTGCCCTGAAACTCATGCCCTGAAACTCATGCCCTGAATCTCATGCCCTGAATCTCGTGCCCTGAAACTCCTGCACTGAAACACCTGCCCTGAATCTCCTGCCCTGAAAATGAAGCCCTGAATCTCATGCCCTGAATCTCATGCCCTGAAACTCCTGCACTGAAACACCCCTGAATCTCCTGCCCTGAAAATGAAGCCCTGAATCTCATGCTCTAAAACTCGTGCACTGAATCTCATGCCCTCGATTAACTGCACTGAAACTCATGCCCTGAATCTCATGCCCTGAAACTCATGCCCTGAATCTCCTGTCCTAAAACTCATGCCCTGAATCTCATGTCCTGAATCTCATGCCCTGAAACTCCTGCACTGAAACACCTGCCCTGAATCTCCTGCCCTGAAACTCATGCCCTGAATCTCATGCCCTGAATTTCACGCTCTGAAACTCGTGCACTGAATCTCATGACCTCAAGTTACTGCACTGAAACTCATGCCCTGAATCTCATGTCCTGAAACTCCTGCACTGAAACACCTGCCCTGAATATCCTGCCTTGAAAATCATGACCTGAATCTCATGCCCTGAATCTCATGCTCTGAAACTCGTGCACTGAATCTCATGCCCTCAAGTTCCTGCACTGAAACTCAAGCCCTGAATCTCATGCCCTGAAACTCATTCCCTGAACCTCATGCTCTGAAACTCAAGCCCTGAATCTCATGCCCTGAAACTCATGCCCTAAATCACATGCCCTGAAACTCCTGCCCTGAAACTCATGCCCTGAAACTCATGCCCTGAATCTCATGCCCTGAATCTCGTGCCCTGAAACTCCTGCACTGAAACACCTGCCCTGAATCTCCTGCCCTGAAAGTGAAGCCCTGAATCTCATGCCCTGAATCTCATGCCCTGAAACTCTGCACTGAAACACCTGCCCTGAATCTCCTGCCCTGAAAATCATTGCCCTGAATCTCATGCCCTCAATCTCATGCTCTGAAACTCATGCCCTGAATCTCAAGCCCTGAATCTCATGCCCTGAAAATCATGCCCCTACATCACATACCCTGAAACTCCTGCCCTGAAACTCATGCACTGAAACTCATGCCCTGAATCACATGCCCTAAAACTCATGCCCTGAATCATCTGCCCAGAAACTCATGCCCTGAATTACATGCCCTGAAACACCTGCCCTGAATCTCATGCCCTGAAACTCATGCCCTTAATCTCATGGCCTGAAACTCCTGCCCTCAAACTCATGCACTGAAACTCATGCCCTGAATCTCATGCCTTGAAACTCCTGCCCTGAATCTCATGCCCTGAAACACCTGCACTGAAACTCATGCCATGAATCTCATATCCTGAAACTCACGCCTTGAATCACATGCCCTGAAACTCCTGCCCTGAAACTCATGCCCTGAAACTCATGCCCTGAAACTCATGCCCTGAATCTCATGCACTGAATCTCGTGCCCTGAAACTCCTGCACTGAAACACCTGCCCTGAATCTCCTGCCCTGAAAATGAAGCCCTGAATCTCATGCCCTGAATCTCATGCCCTGAAACTCATGCCCTGAAACTCATGCCCTGAATCTCCTGTCCTGAAACTCATGCCCTGAATCTCATGCCTTGAATCTCATGCCCTGAAACTCCTGCACTGAAACACCTGCCCTGAATCTCCTGCACTGAAAATCATGCCCTGAATATCATGCCCTGAATCTCATGCTCTGAAACTCATGCCCCTGAATCTCATGCCCTGAATCTCCTGCACTGAAACTCATGCCATGAATCTCATATCCTGAAACTCATGCCCTGAATCTCATGCCCTGAATCTCATGCCCAGAAACTCCTGCACTGAAACACCTGCCCTGAATCTCCTGCCCTGAAAATCATGCCCTGAAACTCAAGCCCTGAATCTCCTGCCCTGAAACTCATGCACTGAAACTCATGCCCTGAATCACATGCCCTAAAAACTCCTGCCCTGAATCATCTGCCCAGAAACTCATGCCCTGAATTACATGCCCTGAAATTCCTGCCCTGAATCTCATGCCCTGAAACTCATGCCCTGAATCTCATGCCCTGAAACTCCTGCCCTCAAACTCATGCAGTGAAACTCAAGCCCTGAATTTCATGCCTTGAAACTCCTGTCCTGAATCTCATGCCCTGAAACTCATGCCCTGAATCTCATGCCCCTGAAACTCCTGCACTGAAACTCATGCCATGAATCTCATATCCTGAAACTCACGCCCTGAATTACATACCCTGAAACTCCTGCCTTGAAACGCATGCCCTGAAACTCATTCCCTGAATCTCCTTTCCTAAAACTCATGCCCTGAATCTCATGCCCTGAATCTCATGCCCTGAAATTCCTGCATTGAAACTCATGCCTGAATCTCATGCCCTGAATCTCATGCCCTGAACCTCATGCCCTGAAACTCAAGCCCTGAATCTCATGCCCTGAAACTCATGCCCTAAATCACATACCCTGAAACTCCTGCCCTGAAACTCATGCACTGAACCACATGCCCTAAAACTAATGCCCTGAATCATCTGCGCAGAAACTCATGCCCTGAATTACATGCCCTGAAACACCTGCCCTGAATCTCATGCCCTGAAACTCACGCCCTGAATCACATGCCCTGAAACTCCTGCCCTGAAACTCATGCCCTGAAACTCATGCCCTGAAACTCATGCCCTGAATCTCCTGTCCTGAAACTCATGCCCTGAATCTCATGCCCTGAATCTCATGCCCTGAAACTCCTGCACTGAAACACCTGCCCTGAATCTTCTGCCCTGAAAATGAAGCCCTGAATCTCATGCTCTAAAACTCGTGCACTGAATCTCATGCCCTCAATTAACTGCACTGAAACTCATGCCCTGAATCTCATGCCCTGAAACTCATGCCCTGAACCTCATGCCCTGAAACTCAAGCCCTGAATCTCATACCCTGAAACTCTTGCCCTAAATCACATACCCTGAAACTCCTGCCCTGAAACTCATGCACTGAAACTCATGCCCTGAATCAAATGCCCTAAAACTCCTGCCCTGAATCATCTGCCCAGAAACTCATGCCCTGAATTACATGCCCTGAAATACCTGCCCTGAATCTCATGCCCTGAAACTCATGCCCTGAATCTCATGCCCTGAATCTCATGCCCTGAAACTCCTGCACTGAAACACCATCCCTGAATCTCCTGCCTTGAAAATCATGCCCTGAATCTCATGCCCTGAATCTGATGCTCTGAAACTCGTGCACTGAATCTCATGCCCTCAAGTTCCTGCACTGAAACTCATGCCCTGAATCTCATGCCCTGAAACTCATGCCCTGAACCTCATTCCCTGAAACTCAAGCCCTGAATCTCATGCCCTGAAACTCATGCCCTAAATCACATACCCTGAAACTCCTGCCCTGAAACTCATGCACTGAAACTCATGCCCTGAATCACATGCCCTAAAACTCATGCCCTGAATCATCTGCCCAGAAACTCATGCCCTGAATTACATGCCCTGAAATACCTGCCCTGAATCTCATGCACTGAAACTCATGCCCTGAATCTCATGCCCTGAAACTCCTGCACTGAATCTCATGCCATGAATCTCATATCCTGAAACTCACGCCCTGAATTACATGCCCTGAAACTCCTGCCCTGAAACTCATGCCTGAAACTCATGCCCTGAAACTCATGCCCTGAATCTCCTGTCCTAAAACTCATGCCCTGAATCTCATGTCCTGAATCTCATGCCCTGAAACTCCTGCACTGAAACACCTGCCCTGAATCTCCTGCCCTGAAACTCATGCCCTGAATATCATGCCCTGAATCTCACGCTCTGAAACTCGTGCAATGAATCTCATGACCTCAAGTTACTGCACTGAAACTCATGCCCTGAATCTCATGTCCGGAATTCCTGCACTGAAACACCTGCCCTGAATCTCCAGCCTAGAAAATCATGACCTGAATCTCATGCCCTGAATCTCATGCTCTGAAACTCGTGCACTGAATCTCATGCCCTCAAGTTCCTGCACTGAAATTCAAGCCCTGAATCTCATGCCCTGAAACTCATGCCCTGAACCTCATGCCCTGAAACTCAAGCCCTGAATCTCATGCCCTGA
>NW_027277918.1:0-22877 GCF_030028105.1 Mobula birostris
GCCAATCAGCCAAAACTCTATCCACATATGTAACTTTCCTGTAATTCCATGGGCTCTTATCTTGTAAATATATATATATATATATCTTCCGCTATATCGCTGTTTTCGCACACATCTCATAGCTTGCCATCTATGGCGATGTTTTCGCACACCTCTCATAAATTTCCCTAGATCGCTGTGTTTTTGCGCACCTCACACAGCGTCTCCTAGATCGCCATGTTTTTGCACACCTCCCATAGCTTCCCATATATATCGCTATGTTTTCTCACTCCTCTGATACCTTCCCCTATATCACTCTGCTGTCGTGCACTTCCCATGGCTTCCCATATATCGCTGTGTTTTCGTGCACCACTCATACCATCCCCTACATCGCTGTGTTTTTGTCCACCTCTCATACTTTCTACTGTAATACCGTGTTTTCACACACCTCCCATAGCTTCCACTGTATCGCTGTGTTTTCTTTCACCTCTCATAACTTCCCCTATATCGCTCTGTTTTCGCGCACCTCTCGTAGCTTTCCCTATACCGCTATGTTTTCGCGCACTTCCCATAGCTTCCCCTATATCGCTGTGTTTTTGTGCAGCTCTCATACCGTCCCATATATCGCTGAGATAACGCTCCTCTCTCATAGCTTCCCCTATATCGCCGTGTTTTCACGCACCTCTCATAACTTCCCCTATATCGCTGTGATTTCGCGCACCTTGCATACCTTCCACTATATCTTTGAGTTTTTGCGCACCTTTCATACCTTCCACTATATCGATGTGTTCGCGCACCTCTCGTAGCTTCCCCTGTATTGATGTGTTCTCGCGCACCTCTTATCCCATCCCCTATAGCGCCGTGTTTTCGCGCACCTCTCATAGCTTCCCCTATATCGATGTGTTTTTGCGCACCTCGCAAACCGGCCCCTATGTCGTTGTGTTTTTGTGCACCTCTCATGCCTTCCACTATATCGATGTGATTTTGCGCACCTCTCGTAGCTTCCCCTGTATCGATGTGTTTTCACGCACCTCACATAACTGCCCCTATAACGCGTTTTCTCTCAGACCTCTCATTGATTCCCCTATATCGCTATGTTTTTGCGCACCTCACATACCTTCCACTATGTCGATGTGTTTTCGCGCACTTCTCATACCTTCCCCTATATCGCTGTGTTTTCACGCACATCGCATAGCTTCCCCTTTTTCACCGTGTTTTCGCGCACCTCTCATATCTTCCCCCATATTGCCGTGTTCTGGTACACCTCACCTAGCTTCCTCTACATCGCTGTGCTTTCGCGCAACTCCCATAGATTCCCCAATATGGCTGTGTTTTCGTGCACCTCTTATACCTTCCCCTGTATCGCTGTGCACTCGCACACCTCCCATAGCTTCCCCGACATCGCTGTGATTTCGCACAACTCCCGTGGCTTCCCCTATATCGCTGTGTTTTCGCACACCTCGCATTCCTTCCTCTATATCGTTGTGTTTTCGCGCACCCCTCATACCTTCCAATTTATCGATGTGTTTTCGCCACCTCTCATACCTCCCCTATATCGCTGTGTTTTCACGCATCTCCCATAACTTCCCATTTTTCGCCGTGTTTTCGCGCACCTCTCATAGCTTCCCATATATTGCAATGTTTTCCCGCACCTGTCACTCTTTCCCCAAATCACTGTGTTTTTGCGCACCTCTCATAGCTTCTCCTATATCATTGTGTTTTCCCGCGCCTCCCATGGCTTCCCCAATATCATTGTGTTTTTGCTCACCTCTGATACTTTCCCCTATATTGCCGAGTTTTCGCACACCTCTCACATCTTTCCCTATATCACTGTGTTATCAAACAGCTTTCATGGCTTCCCATATATTGCTGTGTTTTCGCATACCTCCCACTGCTTCCGCTATATCGCTGTTTTAGCACACCTCTCATAGCTTGCCATATATAGTGATATTTTCGCACACCTCTCATAACTTCCCTTAGATCGCTGTGTTTTCACGCACCTCCCATAGCGTCCCCTATATCTCTCTGTTGTCGTGCACCTCCCCTGGCTTCCCATATATCGCTGTGTTCTCGCGCACCCCTCATACCTTCCCCTACATCTCTGTGTTTTCAGGCATTTCTCATAGATTATTCTATATCTCGGTCTTTTCACGCACCTCCCATAGCTTCCACTATATTGCTGTGTTTTCTTGCCCCTCTCATACCTTCCCCTATATCGTTCTGTTTTCGTGCACCCCCCATAGCTTCCCATCTATCATTGTGTTTTCATGCACCTCTCATACCTTCCACTATATCGCTGTGTTTTCGCGCACCTCTTGTAGCCTCCGCTATATCGGTGTTTTCGCGCACCGCTCACAACTTCGCCTATATCGTTGTGTTTTCATGCACCTCCCATAGGTTTACCTACATCGCTGTGTATTTGCATGCCTATCATACCCTCCCGTCTGTTGCTGTGTTTTCGTGCACCTCTCATAGCTTTCCATATATTGCATTGATTTCACGCACCTCTCATAGCTTCCCCCAAATCGCTGTGTTTTCGTGCACCTCTCATACCTTCCCCTATATCGCTGTGTTTTTGCTGACCTTTCACAGCTGTGCCTATATCACCGTGTTTTCGCGAACCTCCCAGAATTTCACATATAGCACTGTGTTTTCACGCACCTCGCATACCTACCCCTATATTGCTGTGTTTTCTCGCACCTCCCATAGCTTCCCCTATATCGCTGTGTTTTCTCTCACCTTTGAAACCTTCCCCTATGTCGCTGTGTTGTCGTGCACCTCCCATACCGTCCCATTATCGCTGTGTTTTCGTGCACTTCCCATAAGTTCCCCGATATGGCTGTGCTTTCGCGCACCCCTCATACCTTCCCCTGTATCGCTGTGTTTTCGCACACCTCCCATAGCTTCCCTAATATCATTGTGTTTTCGCACACCTCTGATACATTCCCCTATATCGCTGTGTTTTCGCGCACCTGTCACATTTTCCCCTATATCGCTGTGTTTTCGCTCACCTCTCATAGCTTGCCATATATGGCGATGTTTTCACACACCTCTCATAACTTCCTGTAGATCACTGTGTTTTCGGGCACCTCACATAGCGTCTCCTATATTGCCATGTTTTCGCACACCTCGCATAGCTTCCCCAATATCGCTGTGTTTTCTCACTCCTCTGATACTTTCCACTATATCGCTCTGTTGTCATGCACTCCCCATGGCTTCACAAATATCGCTGTTTTTTCGTGCACTACTCATACCTTCCCCTACATCGCTGTGTTTTCGTGCACCTCTCATAATTTCTACTATAATGCCGTGTTTTCACACACCTCCCATAGCTTCCACTATATTGCTGTGTTTTCTTTCACCTCTCATACCTTCCCCTTTTTCGCTCTGTTTTCACGCACCTCTCGTAGCTTCCCATATATCGCTGCGTTTTCGCGTACCTCTCATAGCTTTCCCTATATCGTTATGTTTTCGCGCACCTCCCATAGATTCCCCTATATCGCTGTGTTTTTGTGCACCTCTCATACCGTCCCATATATCGCTCAGATAACGCTCCCCTCTCATAGCTTCCCCTATATCACCGTGTTTTCGTGCACCTCTCATAGCTTCCCCTATATCGCTGTGTTTTTGCGCACCTCGCATACCTTACACTATATCGATGTGTTTTCGCGCAATTCTCATACCTTCCCCTATATCGCTGTATTTTCATACACCTCCCATAGCTTCCCTTTTTTCGCCGTGTTTTCGCGCACCTCTTTTAGCTTCCCATATATTGCGATGTTTTCGGATACCTCTCATCGCTTTCCCCAAATCGCTGTGTTTTTGCGCACCTCCCATAGATTCCCCAATATGGCTGTGTTTTCATGCATCTCTTATACCTTCCCCTGTTTCGCTGTGTTTTCGCACACCTCCCATAGCTTCCCCGATACCGCTGTGTTTTTGCGCACCTCCCATACCTTCCCATTATTGCTGTGTTTTCGAGCACCTCCCATAGATTCCCCTATATCGCTGTGTTTTCTCGCAGCTCTCATAGCTTCCCCTATATCGTTGTGTTTTCGCGCACCTTGCATAGCTTCCCCTATATCGTTGTGTTTTCGCGCACCTCTCATACCTTCAAGTATATCGATGTGTGTTTGCGCACCTTCCATAGCTTCCTCTATATCTCTGTGTTTTCGCGCTCCTCGCATACCTACCCCTATGTCGTTTTGTTTTTGTGCACCTCTTATACCTTCCACTATATCGATGTATTATTGCGCACCTCTCGTAGCTTCCCTAGTATCGATGTGTTTTGGCACACTTCTCATACCTGCCCCTATAACACGTGGTTTTGCAGACCTCTGATAGATTCCCATATATCGTTGTGTTTTCGCGCACCTCTCATACCTTCCACAGTATCGATGTGTTTTCACGAATCTCCCATAGCGTCCCATTTTTCGCCATGTTTTCGCACACCTCTCATAGCCTTCCATATATTGCGATGTTTTCCCGCACCTCTCATCGCTTTCCCGAAATCACCGTGTTTCTGCGCACCTCTCATAGCTTCTCTTATATCGCTGTGTTTTCCCGCACCTCCCATAGCTTCCCCAATATCACTGTGTTTTCGCACACCTCTGATACCTTCCGCTATATCGCCAGGTTTTCGCGAACCTCTCACATCTTTCCCTATATCGCTGTGTTATCAAACAGCTTTCATGGCTTCCCATATATAGCTGTGTTTTCGCATACCTCCCACTGCTTCTGCCATATCGCTGTTTTCGCACACCTCTCATAGCTTCCCCTATATCGCCGTGTTTTCACGCATCTCGCACACCTTCCGCTATATCATTATGTTTTTGTGCACTTCTCATACCTTCCACTATATCGATGTGTTCACGCACCTCTCGTAGCTTCCCCTGTATAGATGTGTTTTCGCGAACCTCTCATACCTGCCAATATAACGCGTTTTCTCGCAGATCTCTCATACCTTCCCCTATATCGCTGTGTTTTCGCGCAACTCGCATACCTACCCCAATATCGTGTTGTTTTTGTGCACCTCTCATATCTTCCATATATCAATGTGTTTTCGCGCACCTCTCGTAGCTTCCCTGATGTCGATGAGTTTTCGCATTTTTTCTCATACCTGCCCCTATAATGCGTGTTTTTACAGACCTCTCATAGCTTCCCTTGTATCATTGTGTTTTCGCACACCTCTCATAGCTTCTCCTATATCGCTGTGTTTTCCAGTACCTCCAATACCTTCCACAATATCATTGTGTTTTCGCACACCTCTGATACCTTCCCCTATATCGCTGTGTTTTCACGTACGTCTTATTGCTTCCCCTATATCATCGTGTTTTCGCACACTTCTCACATCTTCCCCTATATCGCTTTGTTTTCGCATACTTCCCATAGCTTCCGCTATATCGCTGTTTTCGCACACCTCTCATAGCTTACCATATATGGCGATGTTTTTGCACACCTCTCATAGCTTGCCATATATGGCGATGTTTTCGCACACCTCTCATAACTTCCCGTAGATCGCTGTGTTTTCGGGCACCTCACATAGCGTCCCCTACATCGCTGTGTTTTCGTGTACCTCTCATACATTCTAATATAATGCCGTGCTTTCACACACCTCCCATAGTTTCCACTATATAGCTGTGTTTTCTCTCACCTCTCATACCTTCCCCTATATCGCTCTGCTTTCGCGCACTTCTCTTAGCTTCCCCAATATCGCTGTGTTTTCGCGCAACTCGCATACCTACCCCTATATCGTGTTGTTTTTGTGCACCTCTCATATCTTCCATATATCAATGTGTTTTCGCGCACCTCTCGTAGCTTCCCTGATATCGATGAGTTTTCGCATTTTTCTCATACCTACCCCTATAACGCGTGTTTTTACAGCCCTCTCATAGCTTCCCCTGTTTCACTGTGTTTTCGCGCACCCCTCGTAGCTTCCCATATATCATTGCGTTTTCACGCACCTCTCATAGCGTTTCCTAAATCGCTGTGTTTTTGTGCACCTCTTATACCGTCCATATATCGCTCAGATAATGCTCCCCTCTCATAGCTTCCCCTATATCACTGTGTTTTCGCGCACCTCTCATATCTTCCCTTATATCGCTGAGTTTTTGCGCACCTCGAATACCTTCCGTTATATCGTTGAGTTTTTGCGCACCTCTCATACCTTCCACTATATCGATGAGTTCGGGCACCTCTTGTAGTTTCCCCTGTATTGATGTGTTTTCGCGCACCTCTCTTACCTGCCCCTATAACGCGTTTTCTCGCAGACGTCTCATACCTTCTCCTATATCGCTCTGTTTTCGCGCACCTCTCGTAGCTTCCCCTATATCGCTGCGTATACGCGCACCTCTCATAGCTTTCCCTATATCGCTATGCATTCGCGGACCTCCCATAGCTTCCCCTATATGGCTGTGTTTTTGTGCACCTCTCATACCGTCCAATTATCGCTGAGATAATGCTCCCCTCTCATAGCTTCCCCTATATCGCCATGGTTTCGCGCACCTCGCAAACCTTACTCTATATCGTTGTGTTTTTGCGCACCTCTCATACCTTCCACTATATCGATGTGTTCACGCACCTCTCGTAGCCTCCCCTGTATCGATGTGTTTTCGCGCACCTCTCATACCTGCCCATATAACGCGTTTTCTCGCAGATCTCTCATACATTCCCCTATATCGCCGTATTTTCGCGCACCTCTCATAGCTTCCCATATATTGCGATTTTTTTGCGCACCTCTCATCGCTTTCCCCAAATAGCTGTGTTTTTGCACACCTCTCATATCTTCCCCCATATTGCCGTGTTCTGGTGCACCTCACATAGCTTCCCCGATATTGCTGTGTTTTCGCACACCTCTCATAGCTTGCCATATATGGCGATGTTTTCGCGCACCTCCCATAACTTCCCTAATATCATTGTGTTTTCGCACACCTCTGATACCTTCCCCTATATCACTGTGTTTTCGCGCACCTCTTATAGCTTCCCCTATATCGTCGTGTTTTCACGCACCTCTCACATCTTCCCCTATATCGCTGTGTTATCCAGCACCTCTCATACCTTCCCCCGTATCGCTGTGTTTTCGCACACTTCTCATAGCTTGCCATATATGGTGATGTTTTCGCACACCTCTCATAACTTCCCGTAGATCGCTGTGTTTTCGGGCACCTCACATAGCGTCTCCTATATCGTCATGTTTTCGCACACCTCCCATAGCTTCCCCAATATCGCTGTGTTTTCTCATTCCTCTGATACTTTCCCCTATATCGCTCTGTTGTCATACACTTCCCATGGCTTCCCATAATTCGCTGTGTTTTCGTGCACCACTCATACCTTCCCCTACATCGCAGAGTTTTCGTGCACCTCTCATACTTTCTACTATAATGCCGTCCTTTCACTCACCTACCATAGCTTCTACTATATCGCTGTGTTTTCTCTCACCTCTCATAACTTCCCCTATATCACGCTGTTTTCGCGCACCTGTCGTAGCTTCCCATATATCACTGCGTTTTCGCGCACCTCTCATAGCTTTCCCTATATCGCTATGTTTTCGCGCACCTCCCATAGCTTCCCCTATATCGTTGTGTTTTTGTTCACCTCTCATACCGTCCTATATATCGCTCAGATAACGCTCCCCTCTCATGGCTTCCCCTATATAGATGTGTTTTCAGGCACCTTGCATACCTTCCGCTATATCGTTGAGTTTTTGCGCACCTCTCATAACTTCCACTCTATCGGTGTGTTTTCGCGCACTTCTCATACATTCCCCTATATTGCAGTGTTTTCATACACCTCGCATAGCTTCCCCTTTTTTGCCGTGTTTTCGCACACCTCTCATAGCTTCCCATATATTGCGATTTTTTTGCGCACCTCTCATCGCTTTCCCCAAATAGCTGTGTTTTTGCACACCTCTCATATCTTCCCCCATATTGCCGTGTTCTGGTGCACCTCACATAGCTTCCCCGATATTGCTGTGTTTTCGCACACCTCTCATAGCTTGCCATATATGGCGATGTTTTCGCGCACCTCCCATAACTTCCCTAATATCATTGTGTTTTCGCACACCTCTGATACCTTCCCCTATATCACTGTGTTTTCGCGCACCTCTTATAGCTTCCCCTATATCGTCGTGTTTTCACGCACCTCTCACATCTTCCCCTATATCGCTGTGTTATCCAGCACCTCTCATACCTTCCCCCGTATCGCTGTGTTTTCGCACACTTCTCATAGCTTGCCATATATGGTGATGTTTTCGCACACCTCTCATAACTTCCCGTAGATCGCTGTGTTTTCGGGCACCTCACATAGCGTCTCCTATATCGTCATGTTTTCGCACACCTCCCATAGCTTCCCCAATATCGCTGTGTTTTCTCATTCCTCTGATACTTTCCCCTATATCGCTCTGTTGTCATACACTTCCCATGGCTTCCCATAATTCGCTGTGTTTTCGTGCACCACTCATACCTTCCCCTACATCGCAGAGTTTTCGTGCACCTCTCATACTTTCTACTATAATGCCGTCCTTTCACTCACCTACCATAGCTTCTACTATATCGCTGTGTTTTCTCTCACCTCTCATAACTTCCCCTATATCACGCTGTTTTCGCGCACCTGTCGTAGCTTCCCATATATCACTGCGTTTTCGCGCACCTCTCATAGCTTTCCCTATATCGCTATGTTTTCGCGCACCTCCCATAGCTTCCCCTATATCGTTGTGTTTTTGTTCACCTCTCATACCGTCCTATATATCGCTCAGATAACGCTCCCCTCTCATGGCTTCCCCTATATAGATGTGTTTTCAGGCACCTTGCATACCTTCCGCTATATCGTTGAGTTTTTGCGCACCTCTCATAACTTCCACTCTATCGGTGTGTTTTCGCGCACTTCTCATACATTCCCCTATATTGCAGTGTTTTCATACACCTCGCATAGCTTCCCCTTTTTTGCCGTGTTTTCGCACACCTCTCATAGCTTCCCATATATTGCGACGTTCTCGGACACCTCTCATCGCTTTCCCCAAATCGCTGTGTTTTCGTACACCTCCTATAGATTCCCCAATATGGCTGTGTTTTCATGCACCTCTTATACCTTCCCCTGCATTGCTGTGTTTTCGGACACCTCCCATAGCATCCCAATATCGCTGTGATTTCGTGCACCTCTCATATCTTACCCTATAGCCCTGTGTTTTGGCGCACCTCCCATACCTTCCCATTATCGCTGTGCTTTTGAGCACCTCCCATAGATTCCCCTATATCGTTGTGTTTTCTCGCAACTCTCATAGCTTCCCCTATATCATCGTGTTTTCACGCACCTCTCACAGCTTCCCCTATATCGCTGTGATATCGAGCACCTCTCATATCTTCCCCTTTATCGCTGTGATTTCGCACTCCTCTCATAGCTTGCCATATATGGCGATGTTTTTGCACACCTCTCATAACTTCCCGTAGATCGCTGCGTTTTCGCGCACCCCTTATAGCTTTCCCTATATCGCTATGTTTTCGCGCACCTCCCATAGCTTCCCCTATATCGCTGTGTTTTTGTGCACCTCTCATACCGTCCTATATATCGCTCAGATAACGCTCCCCTCTCATAGCTTCCCCATATCACCGTGTTTTCGCGCACCTCTCATAGCTTCCCCGATATCGCTGCATTTTCGCGCACCTCTCATAGCTTTCCCTATATCGCTATGTTTTTGCGCACCTCCCATAGCTTCCCCTATATCGCTGTGTTTTCTCTCACCTCTCATACCTTCCCCTGTATCGCTCTGCTTTCGCGCACCTCTCTTAGCTTCCCATATATTGCTGCGTTTTCGCGCACCTCTCATAGCTTTCCCTATATCGCTATGTTTTCGCGCACCTCCCATAGCTTCCCCTATATCGCTGTGTTTTTGTGTACCTCTCATACCGTCACATATATCGCTCAGATAACGCTCCCCTCTCATGACTTCCCCTATATCGATGTGTTTTCGCGCACCTTGCATACCTTCCGCCATATCGTTGAGTTTTTGCGCACCTCTCATACCTTCCACTCTATCGGTGTGTTTTCGCACACTTCTCATACATTCCCCTATATCGCAGTGTTTTCATACACCTCGCATAGCTTCCCCTTTTTCGCCGTGTTTTCGCACACCTCTCTTAGCTTCCCATATATTGCGACGTTCTCGGACACCTCTCATCGCTTTTCCCAAATCATTGTGTTTTCGTGCACCTCCTATAGATTCCCCAATATGGCTGTGTTTTCATGCACCACTTATACCTTCCCCTGTATCGCTGTGTTTTCGCACATCTCCCATAGAATCCCGATATCGCTGAGATTTCGTGCACATCTCATATCTTACCCTATAGCTCTGCGTTTTTGCGCACCTCCCATAACTTCCCATTATCGCTGTGTTTTTGAGCACCTCCCATAGATTCCCCTATATCATTGTGTTTTCTCGCACCTCTCATACATTCAAGTATATCGATGTATGTTTGCGCACCTTCCATAGCTTCCCCTATTTCGCCGAGTTTTCGCGCTCCTCGCATACCTCCCCCTATGTCGTTTAGTTTTTTTGCACCTCTTATACCTTCCACTATATCGATGTGTTATTGCGCAACTCTCGTAGCTTCCCCTATATCGCTGTGTTTTCACGCACCTCTCATAGCTACCCATATATTGTGATGTTTTCCTGCACCTCTCATCGCTTTCCCCAAATCACTGTGTTTTTGCGCACCTCTCATAGCTTCTCCTATATCTCTGTGTTTTCCCGCACCTCCCACAGCTTCCCTATTATCATTGTGTTTTCACACACCTCTGATACCTTCCCCTATATCGTCGCGTTTTCGCGCACCTCTCACATCTTTCCCTATATCGCTGTGTTATCAAACAGCTTTCATGACTCCCATGTATTGCTGTGTTTTCGCATACCTCCCACTGCTTCCGCTATATCACTGTTTTAGCACACCTCTCATAGCTTGCCATATATGGCGATATTTTCGTACACCTCTCATAGCTTCCCCTAGATCGCTGTGTTTTCACGCACATCACATAGCTTCCCCTGTATCACTGTGTATTCGCACACCTCCCATAGCTTCACTGATATTGCTGTGATTTCGTGGACCTCTCATATCTTCCCCTACAGCGCTGTGTTTTGCGCACCTCCCATACTTTCCCATTATCACTGTGTTTTCGCACACCTCCCATATATTCCCCAATACGGCTGTGTTTTCACGCACCACTTATACTTTCCCCTGTATCGCTGTGCTTTCGCGCACCTCCCATAGCTTCCCTGAAATCGCTGTGATTTTGTGCACCTCCCATAGCTTCCCCTATATCACTGTGTTTTCTCGCACCTGTCATACCTTCCCCTACATCACTGTGTTTTCGCGCACCTTGCACAGCTTCCCCTATATCGTTGTGTTTTCGCGCACCTCTCATACCTTCAAGTATATCGATGCGTGTTTGCGCACCTTCCATATCTTCCCCTACATCGCTGTGTTTTCGCGTACCTCACATACCTACCCCTATGTCGTTTTGTTTTTGTGCACCTCTTATACCATCCTCTATATCGATGTGTTTTTGTGCACCTCTCGTAGCTTCCCTGGTATCGATGTGTTTTCGCACACCTCTCATACCTGCCCCTATAACGGGTGTTTTCGCAGACCTCTCATAGCTTCCCCTGTATCGCTGTTTTCTCGCACACCTCCCATAGCGTCCCCTATATAGCTGTGTTTTCGCGCACCTCTCATAGCTTCCCCTAGATCGCTGTGTTTTCACGCACCTCACATAGCATCCCCTATATCGCTGCGTTTTCTCGTACCTCTGCTACCTTCCCCTGTATCTCTCTGTTGTCGTGCACCTTCCCTGGCTTCCCATATATCGTTGTGTTTTCGCGCACCACTCATACTTTCCCCTACATCGCTGTGTTTTCGCGCACCTCTCATACTTTCCCCCATAACGCCATGTTTTCACGTACCTACCATAGCTTCCCCTATATCGCTGTGTTTTCTCGCACCTCTCATACCTTCCCCTATATCGTTCTGTTTTCGCGCACCTCCCGTAGCTTCCCATTTTTCGCCGTGTTTTTGCGCACCTCTCATAGCTTCCCATATATTGCGATGTTTTCGTGCACCTCTCATCGCTTTCCCCAATTCGCTGTGTTTTTGCGTCCCTCTCATATCTTCCCCCATATTGCCGTGATCTCGCGCACCTCGCATAGATTCCCCTCCATCGCTGTGTTTTCGTGCAACTCTCATACCTTTCCCTAAAACGCTCTGTTTTCGTGCACCATGATAGCTTCCTATATATCGCTGTGTTTCCGTGCACCTCTCATACCTTCCACTATATCACTGCGTTTCCGCGCATGTCTCATAGGTTCCGCTATATCGATGTGTTTTCCCGCACCTCTCATAACTTCCCCTATATCGCTGTGTTTCCGTGCACCTCCCATAGGTTCCCCTACATTGCTGTGTTTTCACGTGCCTATCATACCTTCCCCTATATCATTGTGTTCTCGTGCACCTCTCATAGCTTTCCATATATTGCAATGTTTTCGTGCACCTCTCATAGCTTCCCCTATATCGCTGTGTTTTCGCGCACCTCACATACCTTCCCCTATGTCGTTGTGTATTTGTGCACCTCTCATACCTTCCCCTATATCGCTGTGTTTTCGTGCACCTCTCATAGCTTTCCTAAAATGGTTGTGTTTTTGCGCACCTCTCATAGCTTCCCCTATATCGCTGTGTTTTTGTGCACCTCTCATACCGTCCAATATATCGCTGAGATAACGCTCCCCTCTCATAGCTTCCCCTATATCGCCGTGTTTTCACGCACCTCGCATACCTTCCCCTATGTCGTTGTGTTTTTATGCACCTCTCATAGCTTCACCTGTATTGATGTGTTTTCACGCACCTTTCATACGTGCCCCTGTAATGCATTTTTTCGCAGACATCTCATAGCTTCCCCATATCGCTGTGTTTTTGCGCAACTCTCATAGCTTCCCCTACATCTCTGTGTTTTTGCGCATTTCTCATACATTCTCCTATATCTCTGTCTTTTCACACACCTCCCATAGCTTCCAATATATTGCTGTGTTTTCTTGCACCTCTCATACCTTCTCCCATATGGCTCTGCTTTCGTGCACCTCCCATAGATTCCCATATATCGCTGTGTTTTCGCGCTCCTCTTGTAGCTTCCCCTATATCGATGTGTTTTCGCGCACCTCTCATAATTTCCCCTATATCGCTATGTTTTCATGCGCCTCCCATAGGTTCCCCAACATCGCTGTGTTTTCGCGTGCCTATCATAACCTCTCCTGTGTTGCTGTGTTCTCGTGCACCTGTCATAGCTTTCCATATATTGTATTGATTTCGCGCACCTCTCATAGCTTCCCGCAAATCACTGTGTTTTCGCGCACCTCTCATCGTTTTCCCCAAATAGCTGTGTTTTTGCGCACCTCTCATATCTTCCCCCATATTGCCATGTTCTGGTGCACCTCACATAGCTTTCCCTACATCGCTGTGTTTTCGCGCACCTCCCATAGATTCCCCAATATGGCTATGTTTTCGTGCACCTCTTATACCTTCCACTGTTTCGCTGTGTTTTTGCACACCTCCCATAGCATCCCGATATCGCTGTAATTTTGTGCACCTCTCATACCTTCCCCTATAGCGCTGTGTTTTTGCGCACCTCTCATAGCTTCCACTGTATCGTTGTGTTTTCGCACACCTCTCAGACCTTCAAGTATATCGATGTGTGTTTGCACACCTTCCATAGCTTCCCCTGTATCACTGTGTTTTCGCGCACCTCTCATACCTTCCTCTAGATTGCCGTGTTTTCACGTAACTCGCATACCTTCCCCTATGTCGTTGTGTTTTTGTGCACCTCTCATACCTTCACTGTATCGATGTGTTTTCACTCACCTTTCATACCTGCCTCTATAACGCATTTTTTCGCAAACCTCTCATAGCTTCCCCTATATCGCTGTGTTTTTGCGCACCTCTGATAGCTTTCCTGAAATTGCTGTGTTTTTGAGCACCTCTCATAGCTTCCCCTATATCGCTGTGTTTCCATGCACCTCCCATAGGTTCCCCTACATTGCTATGTTTTCACATGCCTATCATACCTTCCCCTATATCATTGTGTTCTCGTGCATCTCTCATAGCTTTCCATATCTTGCAATGTTTTCGTGCCCCTCTCATAGCTTCCCCCAAATTGCTGTGTTTTCACGCACCTCTCATACATTCTCTTATATCTCCGTCTTTTCACGCACCTCCCATAGCTTCCACTATATTGCTGTGTTTTCTTGCACCTCTCATACCTTCTCCCATATCGCTCTGTTTTCGTGCACTTCCCATAGCTTCCCATATGTCGCTATGTTTTCATGCACCTCCCATAGGTTCCCCAACATCGCTGTGTTTTCGCGTGCCTATCATAACCTCTCCTGTGTTGCTGTGTTCTCGTGCACCTGTCATAACTTTCCATATATTGTATTGATTTTGCGCATCTCTCATCGCTTTCCCCAAATAGCTGTGTTTTTGAGCACCTCTCATATCTTCCCCCATATTGCCGTGCTCTGGTGCACCTCACATAGCTTCCCCCTACATCGCTGTGTTTTCGCGCACCTTCCATAGATTCCCCAATGTGGCTATGTTTTTGTACACCTCTTATACCTTCCCCTGTATCACTGTGATTTCGCACACCTCCCATAGCTTCCCCGATATCGCTGTGATTTCGTGCACCCCTCTTATCTTCCCCTATAGCGCTGTGTTTTTGCGCACCTCCCATACCTTCCCATTATCGCTGTCTTTTCGTGAACCTCCCATAGATTCCCCAATATGGCTTTTTTTTCGCACACCCCTTATACCTTCCCCTGTATCGCTGTGCTTTAGCACACCTCATATAGCTTCCCCTATATCGTTGTGATTTCGCAAACCTCTCATACCTTCAAGTATATCGATGTGTGTTTGCGCACCTTCCATAGCTTCCCCTATATCGCTGTGTTTTCGCGCAACTCGCATAACTACCCCTATATCGTTTTGTTTTTGTGCACCTCTCATACCTTCCATATATCAATGTGTTTTCGCGCACCTCTCGTAGCTTCCCTGATATCGATGTGTTTTCGCACACCTCTCATACCTACCCCTATAACGCGTGTTTTTGCAGACCTCTCATAGCTTCCCCTGTATCGCTGTTTTTTCGCACACCTCCCATAGCTTCCTCTGTATCGTTGTGTTTTCGCACACCTCTCAGACCTTCAAGTATATCGATGTGTGTTTGCACACCTTCCATAGCTTCCCCTGTATCACTGTGTTTTCGCGCACCTCTCATACCTTCCTCTAGATTGCCGTGTTTTCACGTAACTCGCATACCTTCCCCTATGTCGTTGTGTTTTTGTGCACCTCTCATACCTTCACTGTATCGATGTGTTTTCACTCACCTTTCATACCTGCCTCTATAACGCATTTTTTCGCAAACCTCTCATAGCTTCCCCTATATCGCTGTGTTTTTGCGCACCTCTGATAGCTTTCCTGAAATTGCTGTGTTTTTGAGCACCTCTCATAGCTTCCCCTATATCGCTGTGTTTCCATGCACCTCCCATAGGTTCCCCTACATTGCTATGTTTTCACATGTCTATCATACCTTCCCCTACATCATTGTGTTCTCGTGCATCTCTCATAGCTTTCCATATATTGCAATGTTTTCGTGCCCCTCTCATAGCTTCCCCCAAATTGCTGTGTTTTCACGCACCTCTCATACATTCTCTTATATCTCCGTCTTTTCACGCACCTCCCATAGCTTCCACTATATTGCTGTGTTTTCTTGCACCTCTCATACCTTCTCCCATATCGCTCTGTTTTCGTGCACCTCCCATAGCTTCCCATATGTCGCTATGTTTTCATGCACCTCCCATAGGTTCCCCAACATCGCTGTGTTTTCGCGTGCCTATCATAACCTCTCCTGTGTTGCTGTGTTCTCGTGCACCTGTCATAACTTTCCATATATTGTATTGATTTTGCGCATCTCTCATCGCTTTCCCCAAATAGCTGTGTTTTTGAGCACCTCTCATATCTTCCCCCATATTGTCGTGCTCTGGTGCACCTCACATAGCTTCCCCCTACATCGCTGTGTTTTCGCGCACCTTCCATAGATTCCCCAATGTGGCTATGTTTTTGTACACCTCTTATACCTTCCCCTGTATCACTGTGATTTCGCACACCTCCCATAGCTTCCCCGATATCGCTGTGATTTCGTGCACCCCTCTTATCTTCCCCTATAGCGCTGTGTTTTTGCGCACCTCCCATACCTTCCCATTATCGCTGTCTTTTCGTGAACCTCCCATAGATTCCCCAATATGGCTTTTTTTTCGCACACCCCTTATACCTTCCCCTGTATCGCTGTGCTTTAGCACACCTCATATAGCTTCCCCTATATCGTTGTGATTTCGCAAACCTCTCATACCTTCAAGTATATCGATGTGTGTTTGCGCACCTTCCATAGCTTCCCCTATATCGCTGTGTTTTCGCGCAACTCGCATAACTACCCCTATATCGTTTTGTTTTTGTGCACCTCTCATACCTTCCATATATCAATGTGTTTTCGCGCACCTCTCGTAGCTTCCCTGATATCGATGTGTTTTCGCACACCTCTCATACCTACCCCTATAACGCGTGTTTTTGCAGACCTCTCATAGCTTCCCCTGTATCACTGTTTTTTCGCACACCTCCTATAGCTTCCTCTGTATCGGTGTGTTTTCGCACACCTCTCACATCTTCCCCTATATCGCTGTGCTATCGAGCAGCTTTCATAGCTTCCCCTATATTGCTGTGTTTTCGCGCACCTCAGATAGCGTCCCCTATATCGTCATGTTTTCGGACACCTCCCATAGCTTCTCCTATATCACCGTGTTTTCTCACTCCTCTGATACCGTCCCCTATATCGCTCTGTTGTCGTGCACTTCCTATGGATTCCCATATATCGCTGTGTTTTCGTGTACTACTCATACCTTCCCCTATATCACTGTGTTTCCATGCACCTCCCATAGGTTCCCCTACATCGCTGTATTTTCACAGGCCTATCATACCTTCCCCTATATCATTGTGTTCTCGTGCACCTCTCATAGCTTTCCATATATTGCAATGTTTTCGTGCACCTCTCTTAGCTTCCCCCAAATCGCTGTGTTTTTGCACACCTCACATACCTTCCCCTATATCACTGTGTTTTCGTGCACCTCTCATAGCTTTCCTAAAATGGTTGTGTTTTTGCGCACCTCTCATAGCTTCCCCTATATCACTGTGTTTACGCGTTCCTCGCATACCTTCCACTTTATCGATGTGTTTTCGCGCACTTCTCATACCTTCCCCTATATCGCTGTGTTTTCATGCACCTCGCATAGCTTCCCTTTTTTCACCGTGGTTTCGCGCACCTCTCATAATTTCCCATATATTGCGATGTTTTCGCGCACCCCTCATCGCTTTCCCCAAATCGCTGTCTTTTTGCGCACTTCTCACATCTACTCCCATATATTTTTGTTCTGGTACTCCTCACATAGCATCCCCTACATTGCTGTGTTTTCGCGCACCTCCAATAGATTCCCCAATATGACTGTGTTTTCATGCTCCTCCCATAGCTTCCAGTTATCGCTGTCTTCTGTCTCTGTATCTTGTTTTACGGCGGTTGGCATCCAGCTTAATGGTGCATTACCGCCACCCTCTGCTCCAGAATGTGCACTAGACATACATTCTAAATCCCTTCACCCAATCACACACACATATATATACAAACCTACACTTCACCCTCCCATCTTTGACCATCCTAGTATCCTATTCCTGTTTATTCGTCATATTCTATAAAAAAACCCTGTACCCCTTAAAAACGCTAAAATCGCTGACTTTTCACGAACCTCCCATAGATTCCTCAATATGGCTGTGTTTTCGCGCACCCCTTATACCTTCCCCTGTATCGCTGTGCTTTAGCACACCTCATATAGCTTCCCCGATATCGCTGTGATTTCACGCACCTCCTGTAGCTTCCCCTTTATCACTGTGTTTTCTTGCACCTCTCATAGCTTCCCCTATATTGCTGTGTTTTCGCGCACCTTGCATAGCTTCCTCTATATCGTTGTGATTTCGCGCACCTCTCATACCTTCAAGTATATCGATGTGTGTTTGTGCACCTTCCATAGCTTCCTCTATATCGCTGTGTTTTCGTGCAACTCGCGTACCTACCCCTTTATCGTTTTGTATTTGTGCACCTCTTATACCTTCCATATATCAATGTGTTTTCGCGCACCTCTCGTAGCTTCCCTGATATCGATGTATTTTCGCACACCTCTCATACCTGCCCCTATAACGCGTTTTTTGCAGACCTCTCATAGCTTCTCCTGTATCGCTGTGTTTTCCCGCACTTCCCATAGCTTCCAAAATATCATTGTATTTTCACACACCTCCGATACCTTCCCCTATATCGCTGTGTTTTCGCGCACCTCTTATAGCTTCCCATATATCGTCGTGTTTTCGCGCACTTCTCACGTCTTCCCCTATGTCTCTGGTTATCGAGCAGCTTTCATAGCTTCCCCTATATTGCTGTGTTTTCGCATACCTCCCATAGCTTCCGCTATATCGCAGTTTTCACACACGTCTCATAGCTTGCCATATATGACGATGTGTTCACACACCTCTCATAAATTCCCCTAGATCGCTGTGTTTTCGCGCATCTCACATAGCGTCCCCTATATTGCCATGTTTTCGCACACCTCCCATAGCTTCCCCTATATCGCCGTCTTTTCTCACTCCTCTGATACCTTCCCCTATATCGCTCTGTTGTCGTGCACTTCCCATGGTTTCCCATATATCGCTGTGTTTTCGTGCACCACTCATACCTTCCCCTACATCGCTGTATTTTCGTGCATCTCTCATATTTTCTACTATAATGCCATGTGTTCACACACCTCCCATAGCTTCCACTATATCGCTGTGTTTTCTCTCACCTCTCATATCTTCCCCTAAATCGCTCTGTTTTCGCGCACCTCTCGTAACTTCCCATATATCGATGCATTTACGCACACCTCTCATAGATTTCCCTATATCGCTATGTTTTTGTGCACCTCCCATAGCTTCCCCTATATCGCTGTGCTTTTGTGCACCTCTCGTACCGTCCAATATATTCACTGAGATAACGCTCCCCGCTCATAGCTTCCCCTATATTGCCGTGTTTTCGCGTACCTCGCATACCTTCCGCTGTTCCCGATGTTGGGGAAGTCCAGAACGAGGGGTCACAGTTTGAGGATAAAGGAGAAGCCTTTTAGAACCGAGATTCGGAAAAACTTCTTCACACACAGAGTGGTGAATCTGTGGAAATCTCTGCCACAGGAAACAGTTGAGGCCAGTTCATTGGCTATATTTAAGAGGGAGTTAGATATGGCCCTTGTGGCTACGGGGATCGGGGGTATGGAGGGAAGGCTGGTGCAGGGTTCTGAGTTGGATGATCAGCCATGATCATAATAAATGGCGGTGCAGGCTCGAAGGGCCGAATGGCCTACTCCTGCACCTATTTTCTATGTTTCTATGTTTCTATACCTCCCATAGCTTCCGCTATATCGCTGTTTTTGCACACCTCACATAGCTTGACATATATGGTGATGTTTTCGCACACCTCTCATAACTTCCCCTAGATCACTGAGTTTTCGCGCACCTCGCAGACCGTCCCCTATATCGCCATGTTTTTGCACACCTCCCATAGCTTTCCCTACATCGTTGTGTTTTCGCGCACCTCCCATCGATTCCCCAATATGGCTATGTTTTCGTGCACCTCTTATTCCTTCCCCTGTTTCGCTGTGATTTTGAACACCTCCTATTGCTTCCCCGATATCACTGTAATTTTGTGCACCTCTCATACCTTCCCCTATAGCGCTGTGTTTTTGCGCACCTCTCATAGCTTCCACTGTATCGTTGTGTTTTCGCACACCTCTCAGACCTTCAAGTATATCGATGTGTGTTTGCACACCTTCCATAGCTTCCCCTGTATCACTGTGTTTTCGCGCACCTCTCATACCTTCCTCTAGATTGCCGTGTTTTCACGTAACTCGCATACCTTCCCCTATGTCGTTGTGTTTTTGTGCACCTCTCATACCTTCACCTGTATCGATGTGTTTTCACTCACCTTTCATACCTGCCTCTATAACGCATTTTTTCGCAAACCTCTCATAGCTTCCCCTATATCGCTGTGTTTTTGCGCACCTCTGATAGCTTTCCTGAAATTGCTGTGTTTTTGCGCACCTCTCATAGCTTCCCCTACATCTCTGTGTTTTCGCGCTTTTCTCATACATTCTCCTATATCTCCATCTTTTCACGCACCTCCCGTAGCTTCCCCTATATTGCTGTGTTTTCTTGCAACTCTCATACCTTCCCCGATAACTCTCTATTTTCATGCACCTCCCATAGCTTCCCATATATCGCTGTGTTTCCACGCACTTCTCATACCTTCCACAATATCACTGCGTTTCCGCGCACGTCTCGTAGGTTCTGCTATATTGATGTGTTTTCCTGCACCTCTCATAACTTCCCCTATATCACTGTGTTTCCATGCACCTCCCATAGGTTCCCCTACATTGCTGTGTTTTCACGTGCCTATCATACCTTCCCCTATATCATTGTGTTCTCGTGCATCTCTCATAGCTTTCCATATATTGCAATGTTTTCGTGCCCCTCTCATACTACTAGCCTTGTGGCTACGGGGATCGGGGGTATGGAGGGAAGGCTGGTGCAGGGTTCTGAGTTGGATGATCAGCCATGATCATAACAAATGGCGGTGCAGGCTCGAAGGGCCAAATGGCCTACTCCTGCGCCTATTTTCTATGTTTCTATGTTTCTATACTTCCCATAGCTTCTGCTATATCGCTGTTTTTGCACACCTCTCATAGCTTGCCATATATGGTGATGTTTTCGCACACCTCTCATAACTTCCCCTAGATCACTGAGTTTTCGTGCACCTCGCAGACCGTCCCCTATATCGCCATGTTTTTGCACACCTCCCATAGCTTCCACTATATTGCTGTGTTTTATCTGCCCTCTCATACCTTCCCCTATATCGCTCTGTTTTCGCGCACCTCTCGTAGTTTCGAATATATATCAGTGAGTTTTCGCGCACCTCTCATAGTTTTCCCTATATCGCTATGTTTTCGCACACCTCCTACAGCTTCCGCTATATCGTTCTGTCTTTGTGTACCTCTCATACCGTCCCATATATCGCTGAGCTAACGCTACCCTCTCATAGCTTCCCCTATATTGCCGTGTTTTCGCGCACCTCTCATAGCTTCCCCTAGATCGCTGTGTTTTCTGCACCTCGCATACCTTCCGCGTTATCATTGAGTTTTTGCGCACCTCTCGTACCTTCCACTATATCGATGTGTTCGCGCACCTCATCCCTTCCCTTATATCACCGTGTTTTCCCGCACCTCTCATAGCTTCCGCTATATAACTGTGTTTTCACACACCTCGCACAGCTTTCCCTATGTCGTTGTGGTTTTGTGCACCTCTCATACCTTCCACTATATCGACGTGTCTTCGTGCACCTCTCGTAGCTTCCCCGTATCGATGTGTTTTCGCGCACCTCTCATACCTGCCTCTATAACGCGTTTTTTCGCAGATCTCTCATGTTTTCCCCTTTTACACCATGTTTTCGCGCACCTCTCATCGCTTTCCGCAAATCGTTGTGTTTTTGCGCACCTCTCATATCTTCCCCCATATTGCATTGTTCTGGTGCACCTCACATAGCTTCCCCTACATCGCTGTGTTTTCGCGCACCTCCCTTAGATTCCCCGATAACACTGTGATTTCGTGCACCTCTCATATCTTCCACTATAGCGCTGTGTTTTTGCGCACCTCCCATACCTTCCAATTATCGCTGTGTTTTTGTGCAGCTTTCCATAGATTCCCCAACATGGCTGTCTTTTCGCGCACCTCTTATATCTTCCCCTGTATCGCTGTGCTTCCGCACACATCCCATAGCTTCCCCGATATCGCTGTGATTTCACGCACCTCCCGTAGCTTCCCCTATATTGATTTGTTTTCTTGCACCTCTCATAGCTACCCCTATATCGCTTTGTTTTCACGCACCTTGCATAGCTTCCCCTATATCGTTATTTTCGCGCACCTCTCATACCTTCAAGTAGATCGATATGTGTTTACGCACCTTTGCATACCTACCCCTATATTGTTTTGTTTCGTGCACCTCTCAATTAGGAAGGGGAAAAATGATGATGAGAGAAAACTGGCAGGGAACATAAAAACTGACTGCAAAAGCTTTTATAGATATGTAAAAAGGAAAAGACTGGTAAAGACAAATGTAGGTCCCCTGTAGACAGAAACAGGTAAATTATTGTGGGGAGCAAGGACATGGCAGACCAATTGAATAATTACTTTGGTTCTGTCTTCACTAAGGAGGACATAAATAATCTTCCAGAAATAGTAGGGGACAGAGGGTTCAGAGAGATGGAGGAACTGAGCGAAATACTTGTTAGTAGGGAAGTGGTGTTAGGTAAATTGAAGGGATTGAAGGCAGATAAATCCCCAGGGCCAGATGGTCTGCATCCTAGAGTGCTTAAGGAAGTAGCCCAAGAAATAGTGGATGCATTAGTGATAATTTTTCAAAACTTGTTAGATTCTGGACTAGTCCCTGAGGATTGGAGGGTGGCTAATGTAACCCCACTTTTTAAAAAGGAGGGAGAGAGAAACCAGGGAATTATAGACCGGTTGGCCTAACGTCGGTGGTGGGGAAACTGCTGGAGTCAGTTATCAAAGATGTGATAACAGCACATTTGGAAAGCGGTGAAATCATCGGACAAAGTCAGCATGGATTTGTGAAAGGAAAATCATGTCTGACGAATCTCATAGAATTTTTTGAGGATGTAACTAGTAGAGTGGATA
>NW_027277919.1:0-22865 GCF_030028105.1 Mobula birostris
TCAGCCTGTATCTCTCTCCATCCTCACCATGTATCTCTCTCCATCGTCACCCTGTATCTCTCTCCATCCTGACTATGTATCTCTCTCCACTCCTCAACCTGTATCTCCCAACACTCATCAGCGTATCTCGATCCATTTCTCACCCTGTAAATCTCTCCATCCTCACCTTGTATCTCTCTCCACTCCTAACCCTGTATCTCTCTCCACATCTCACCCTGTATGTCTCTCCTCTCCTCATCCTGTATCTCTCTCCACTCCTCACCCTGTATCTCTCTCCATCCTCTCCCTGTATCTCTTTCCACTCCTCACCCTGTATCTTTCTCCATCCTCACCCTGTATCTCTCTCCATCCTCACCATGTATCTCTCTCCATCGTCAGCCTGTATCTCCCTCCACTCAGCCTGAATCTCTCTCCACTCCTCATCCTGTATCTCTCTCCACTCCTCACCCTGTATCGCTCTCCATCCTCACCCTGTGTCTCCCTCCATCCTCACCCTGTATCGCTCTCCACTCCTCACCCTGTACCTGTCTCCACTCCTCACCCTGTATCTTTCTCCACTCCTCACCCTGTATCTCTCTCCATCCTCACCATGTATCTCTCTCCATCATCACGCTGTATCTCCCTCTACTCAGCCTGTATCTCTCTCCACTCCTCATCCTGTATCTCTGTCCATCCTCACCCTGTGTCTCTTTCTCTCGTCACCTTGTATCTCTCTCCATCCTCAGCTTGTATCTCTTTCCACTCCTCAACCTGTATCTCTCTCCACTCGTCAGTCTGTATCTTGATCCATTTCTCACCTTGTAACTCTCTCCATCCTCACTTTGTACCTCTCTCTACTCCTCAGTCAGTATCTCTCTCCACTCCTGACCCTGTATTTCTCTCCATCGTCACCCTGTATCTCTCTCGACGCCTCAACCTGTATCTCTCTCCATCCTCACCCTGTATCTCTCTCCATTCCTCACTCTTTATCTCTCTCCATCCTCACCCTGTATCTCTCTCGACTCCTCACCCTGTATTGCTGTCCATCCTCTCCCTGTATCTCTCTCCATCCTCACCCTGTATCTCTCTCCATCCTCACCCTGTATCTCTGTCCACTCCTTACCCTGTATCTCTCTCGATCCTCACCTTGTATCTCTCTCCATCCTCACCTTATATCTCTCTCCACTCATAACCCTGTATCTCTCTCCACTCCTCAGTCTGTATCTCTCTCCACATCTCACCGGGTCTCTCTCCATCCTCACCCTGTATCTCTCTCCATCCTCACCCTCTATCTCTCTGCACTCCTCATTCTGTATCGTTCTCCACTCCTCACCCTGCATCTCTCTCCATCCTCACCCTGTATCTCTCTCCATTCTCACCCTGTATCTCTCTCCATCCTCACCCTTTATCTCTCTCCACTCCTCAGTCTGTATCTCTCTCCACATCTCACCGGGTCTCCCTCCATCCTCACCCTTTATCTCTCTCCATCCTCACCCTTTATCTCTCTCCATCCTCACCCTGTATCTCTCTCCACTCCTCACCCTGTATTTTTCTCCATCCTCACCCTGTATTTCTCTCCATCCTCACCTTGTATCTCTCTCCACCCCTCAGTCTGTATCTCTCTCCATCCTCAGACTGTATCTCTCTCCATCCTCACCCCGAATCTCTCTCCATCCTCACCCCGTATCTCTCTCCATCCTCACCTCGTATCTGTCTCCACTCCTCACCCTGTATCTCTCTCCTTCCTCACCTTGTATCTCTCTCCATCCTCACCCTGTATCTCTCTCCATCCTCACCCTGTATCTCTTTCCATCCTCACCCTATATCTCTATCCAGTCCTCACCCTGTATCTCTGCATCCTCGCCAAGTATCTCTCTCCATCGTCACCCTGCATCTTTTTCCACTCCTCACCCTGTATCTCTCTCCATTCTCACCTTGTATCTCTCTCCACTCCTCAACCTGCATCTCACTCCACTATTCAGTCTGTATCTCGATCCATTTCTCACCCTGTATCTCTCTCCACTCCTCACCCTGTATCTTTCTCCACTCCTCACCCTGTATCTCTCTCCATCCTCTCCCTGTATCTCTCTCCATCCACACCCTGTATCTCTCTCCACATCTCACCGGGTCTCTCTCCATCCTCACCCTTTATCTCTCTCCATCCTCACCCTGTATCTCTCTCCACTCCTCACCCTGTATCTTTCTCCATCCTCACCCTGCATCTCTCTCCATCCACACCTTGTATCTCTCTCCACCCCTCAGTCTGTATCTCTCTCCATCCTCATACTGTATCTCTCTCCATCCTCACCCCATATCTCTCTCCATCCTCACCCCGTATCTCTCTCCATCCTCATCTCGTATCTCTCTCCACTCCTCACCCTGTATCTCTCTCCTTCCTCACCTTGTATCTCTCTCCATCCTCACCCTGTATCTCTCTCCATCCTCAACCTGTATCTCTTTCCATCCTCACCCTATATCTCTATCCACTCCTCACCCTGTATCTCTGCATCCTCACCAAGTATCTCTCTCCATCGTCACCCTGCATCTTCCTCCACTCCTCAACCTGTATCTCTCTCTCCATCCTCACCTTGTATCTCTCTCCATTCTCACCTTGTATCTCTCTCCACTCCTCAACATGCATCTCTCTCCACTCTTCAGTCTGTATCGCGATCCATTTCTCACCCTGTATCTCTCTCCACTCCTTAGTCAGTATATCTCTCCACTCCTCACCCGGTACGTCTCTGCACTCCTCACCCTGTATCTCTCTCCATTCTCACCCTGTATCTCTCTCCATCCTCACCCTCTATCTCTCTGGTCTCCACATTCTGTATCTCTCTCCATCCTCACCCTGTACCTCTCTCCATCCTGACCCTGTATCTCTCTCCGTCCTCACCCTGTATCTCTCTCCACTGCTCAGTATGTATCTCTCTCCACTCCTCACCCTGTATCTCTCTCCTTCCTCCCCTTGTATCTCTCTCCATCCTCACCCTGTATCTCTCTCCATCCTCAACCTGTATCTCTTTCCATCCTCACCCTATATCTCTATCCACTCCTCACCCTGTATCTCTGCATCCTCACCAAGTATCTCTCTCCATCGTCACCCTGCATCTTCCTCCACTCCTCAACCTGTATCTCTCTCTCCATCCTCACCTTGTATCTCTCTCCATTCTCACCTAGTATCTCTCTCCACTCCTCAACATGCATCTCTCTCCACTCTTCAGTCTGTATCGCGATCCATTTCGCACCCTGTATCTCTCTCCACTCCTTAGTCAGTATATCTCTCCACTCGTCACCCGGTACGTCTCTGCACTCCTCACCCTGTATCTCTCTCCATTCTCACCCTGTATCTCTCTCCATCCTCACCCTCCATCTCTCTGCTCTCCACATTCTGTATCTCTCTCCATCCTCACCCTGTATCTCTCTCCGTCCTCACCCTGTATCTCTCTCCACTGCTCAGTATGTATCTCTCTCCACTCCTCACCCTGTATTTTTCTCCATCCTCACCCTGTATCTCTCTCAACTCCTCACCCTGTATCTATCTCCACTCCTCACCCTGTATCTCTCACCTTCCTCACCTTGTATCTCTCTCCATCCTCACCCTGTGTCTCTATTCGTCCTCACCCTGTATCTCTCTCCATCCTCACCCTGTATCTCTCTCCACTCCTCACCCTGTATCGCTCTCCAGCCTCACCCTGTGTCTCTCTCCATCCTCACCCTTTATCGCTCTCCACTCCTCACCCTGTATCTGTCTCCAATTCTCACCCTGTATATGTCTCCACTCCTCACCCTGTATCTTTCTCCACTCCTCACCCTGTATCTCTCTCCATCCTCTCCCTGTATCTCTCTCCATCCTCACCCTGTATCTCTCTCCACTCCTCACCCTGTATCTTTCTCCATCCTCACCCTGTATCTCTCTCCATTCTCACCCTGTATCTCTCTCCACTCCTCACCCTGTATCGCTCTCCATCCTCACCATGTGTCTCTCTCCATCCTCACCCTTTATCGCTCTCCACTCCTCAGTCTATATCTCTCTCCACATCTCACCGGGTCTCTCTCCTTCCTCACCCTTTATCTCTCTCCATCCTCACCCTGTATCTCTCTCCATCCACACCTTGTATCTCTCTCCACCCCTCAGTCTGTATCTCTCTCCATCCTCACACTGTATCTCTCTCCATCCTCACCCCGTATCTCTCTCCATCCTCACCCCGTATCTCTCTCCATCCTCATCTCGTATCTCTCTCCACTCCTCACCCTGTATCTCTCTCCTTCCTCACCTTGTATCTCTCTCCATCCTCACCCTCTATCTCTCTCCATCCTCACCCTGTATCTCTTTCCATCCTCACCCTATATCTCTATCCACTCCTCACCCTGTATCTCTGCATCCTCAGAAAGTATCTCTCTCCATCGTCACCCTGCATCTTCCTCCACTCCTCACCCTGTATATCTCTCCACTCTTCACCCTGTATCTCTCTCTCCATCCTCACCTTGTATCTGTCTCCATTCTCACCTTGTATCTCTCTCCACTCCTCAACCTGAATCTCTCTCCACTCTTCAGTCTGTATCTCGATCCATTTCTCACCCTGTATCTCTCTCCACTCCTCAGTCAGTATATCTCTCCACTCCTCACCTGGTACGTCTCTCCATCCTCACCCTGTATCTCTCTCCACACCTCACCCTGTATGTGTCTCCATCCTCACCCTGTATCTCTCTCCACTCCTCACCCTGTATCTCTCTCCATCCTCACCATGTATCTCTCTAAATCCTCACCCTGTATCTCTCTCCACTCCTCAGCCTGTATCTTTCTCCATCCTCACCCTGTATCTCTCTCCATCATCACCCTGTATCTCCCTCAACGCCTCAGCCTGTATCTCTGTCCACTCCTCATCCTGTATCTCTCTCCATCCTCACCCTGTGTCTCTCTCCCTTGTCACCCTGTATCTCTCTCCATCCTCACCCTGTATCTCTCTCCATCCTCACCCTGTATCTCTCACCATCCTCACCTTTTATCTCTCTCCACTCCTAACCCTGTATCTCTCTCCACATCTCACCCTGTATGTCTCTCCTCACATCATCCTGTATCTCTCTCCATCCTCACCCTGTATCTCTCTCCATCCTTACCCCGTATCTCTCTCCATCCTCACCCCGTATCTCTCTCCATCCTCATCTCGTATCTCTCTCCACTCCTCACCCTGTATCTCTCTCCTTCCTCACCTTGTATCTCTCTCCATCCTCACCCTCTATCTCTCTCCATCCTCACCCTGTATCTCTTTCCATCCTCACCCTATATCTCTATCCACTCCTCACCCTGTATCTCTGCATCCTCAGAAAGTATCTCTCTCCATCGTCACCCTGCATCTTCCTCCACTCCTCACCCTGTATATCTCTCCACTCTTCACCCTGTATCTCTGTCTCCATCCTCACCTTGTATCTGTCTCCATTCTCACCTTGTATCTCTCTCCACTCCTCAACCTGAATCTCTCTCCACTCTTCAGTCTGTATCTCGATCCATTTCTCACCCTGTATCTCTCTCCACTCCTCAGTCAGTATATCTCTCCACTCCTCACCTGGTACGTCTCTCCATCCTCACCCTGTATCTCTCTCCACACTCACCCTGTATGTGTCTCCATCCTCACCCTGTATCTCTCTCCACTCCTCACCCTGTATCTCTCTCCATCCTCACCATGTATCTCTCTAAATCCTCACCCTGTATCTCTCTCCACTCCTCAGCCTGTATCTTTCTCCATCCTCACCCTGTATCTCTCTCCATCGTCACCCTGTATCTCCCTCAACGCCTCAGCCTGTATCTCTGTCCACTCCTCATCCTGTATCTCTCTCCATCCTGTATCTCTCTCCATCCTAACCCTGCATCTCTCTCCCTTGTCACCCTGTATCTCTCTCCATCCTCACCCTGTATCTCTCTCCATCCTCACCCTGTATCTCTCTCCATCCTCACCCTGTATCTCTCTCCACTCCTCACCCTGTATCTTTCTCCATCCTCACCCTGTATCTCTCTCCATCCTCACAATGTATTTCTCTCCATTGTCACCTTGTATCTCTCTCCATCTTACTTTGTATCTCTCTACACTCCTCAACCTGTATCTCTCAACACTCGTCAGTCTGTATCTCGATCCATTTCTCACCCTGTAAATCTCTCCATCCTTACCTTCTATCTCCCTCCACTCCTAACCCTGTATCTCTCTCCACATCTCACCCTGTATGTCTCTCCTCTCCTCACCCTGTATCTCTCTCCATTCTCACCCTGTATCTCTCTCGACTCCTCACCCTGTATCTCTCTCTATCCTCACCCTGTATCTCTCTCCACTCCTCACCCTGTATCTCTCTCCTTCCTCACCCTGTGTCTCTCTCCGTCCTCACCCTGTATCTCACTCCATCCTCACCCTGTATCTCTCTCCACTCCTCACCCTGTATTGCTCTCCATGCTCACCCTGTGTCTCTCTCCATCCTCACCCTTTATCGCTCTCCACTCCTCACCCTGTATCTTTCTCCACTCCTCACCCTGTATCTCTCTCTATCCTCTCCCTGTATCTCTCTCCATCCACACCCTGTATCTCTCTCCACTCCTCACCCTGTATCTCTCTCCATCCTCACCCTGTATCTCTCTCCACTCCTCACCCTTCATCGCTCTCCATCCTCACCCTGTATCTCTCTCCACCCTCACCCTGTATCTCTCTACACTCCTCACCCTGTATCTCTCTCCCTTCTCACCCTGTATCTCTCTCCATCCTCACCCTGTATCTCTCTCCTCTCCTCACCCTGTATCTTTCACCATCCTCAGCCTGTATCTCTTTCCATCCTCACCATGTATCTCTCTCCATCGTCACCCTGTATCTCTCTCCATCCTGACTATGTATCTCTCCCCACTACTCAACCTGTATCTCTTAACACTCGTCAGTGTATCTCGATCCATTTCTCACCCTGTAAATCTCTCCATCCTCACCTTTTATCTCTCTGCACTCCTAACCCTGTATCTCTCTCCACATCTCACCCTGTATGTCTCTCCTCACATCATCCTGTATCTCTCTCCATCCTCACCCTGTATCTCTCTCCATCCTCACCCCGTATCTCTCTCCATCCTCACCCCGTATCTCTCTCCATCCTCATCTCGTTATCTCTATCCACTCCTCACCCTGTATTTCTCTCCATCCTCACCCTGTATTCTCTCCATCCTCACCCTCTATCTCTCTCCTCTCCTCATTCTGTATCTCTCTCCATCCTCACCCTGTATCTCTCTCCATCCTCAACCTGTATCTCTCTGCAGTCACTATGTATCTCTCTCCACTCCTCACCCTGTATTTCTCTGCATCCTTACCCTGTATCTCTCTAGACTCCTCACCCTGTATCTCTCTCTATCCTCACCCTGTATCTCTCTCCTTCCTCACCCTGTGTCTCTCTCCGTCCTCACGCTGTATCTCACTCCATCCTCACCCTGTATCTCTCTCCACTCCTCACCCTGTATCGCTCTCCATCCTCACCCTGTGTCTCTCTCCATCCTCACCCTTTATCGCTCTCCACTCCTCACCCTGTATCTGTCTCCACTCCTCACCCTGTATCTGTCTCCACTCCTCACCCTGTATCTTTCTCCACTCCTCACCCTGTATCTCTCTCCATCCTCTCCCTGTATCACTCTCCATCCTCACCCTGTATCTCTCTCCACTCCTCACCCTGCATCGCTCTCCATCCTCACCCTGTATCTCTCTCCATCCTCACCCTGTATCTCTCTCCATTCTCACCCTGTATCTCTCTCCATCCTCACGCTGTATCTCTCTCCACTCCTCACCCTGTATCTTTCTCCATCCTCAGCCTGTATCTCTCTCCATCCTCACCCTGTCTCTCTCTCCATCGTCACCCTGTATCTCTCTCCATCCTGACTATGTATCTCTCCCCACTCCTCAACCTGTATCTCTCAACACTCATCAGCGTCTCGATCCATTTCTCACCCTGTAAATCTCTCCATCCTCACCTTGTATCTCTCTCCACTCCTAACCCTGTATCTCTCTCCACATCTCACCCTGTATGTCTCTCCTCTCCTCATCCTGTATCTCTCTCCATCCTCACCCTGTATCTCTCCAACTCCTCACCCTGTATCTCTCTCGATTCCTCACCTTGTATCTCTCTCTATCTTCACCCTGTATCTTTCTCCACTCCTCACCCTGTATCTCTCTCTATTCTCTCCCTGTATCTCTCTCCATCCGCACCCTGTATCTCTCTCCACTCCTCACCCTGTATCTCTCTCCATCCTCACCCTGTATCTCTCTCCACTCCTCACCCTGCATCGCTCTCCATCCTCACCCTGTATCTCTCTCCATCCTCACCCTGTATCGCTCTCCACTCCTCACCCTGTACCTCTCTGCACTCCTCACACTGTATCTTTCTCCACTCCTCACCCTGTACCTCTCTCCATCCTCTCCCTGTATCTCTTTCCACTCCTCACCCTGTATCTCTCTCCATCCTCACCATGTATCTCTCTCCATCGTCAGCCTGTATCTCCCTCCACTCAGCCTGAATCTCTCTCCACTCCTCATCCTGTATCTCTCTCCACTCCTCACCCTGTACCTGTCTCCACTGCTCACCCTGTATCTTTCTCCACTCCTCACCCTGTATCTCTCTCCATCCTCTCCCTGTATCTGTTTCCACTCCTCACCCTGTATCTCTCTCCATCCTCACCATGTGTCTCTCTCCATCGTCACCCTGCATCTCCCTCCACTCCTCACCCTGTATCTCTCTCCACTCCTTACCCTGTATCTCTCTCGATCCTCACCCTCTATCTCTCTCGTCTCCTCATTCTGTATCTCTCTCCATCCTCACCCTGTATCTCTCTACATCCTCACCCTGTATCTCTCTACACTCTGTATGTATCTCTCTCCACTCTTCACCCTGTATTTCTCTCCATCCTCACCCTGTATCTCTTTCCGTCCTCACCCTCTATCTCTATCCACTCCTCACCCTGTATTTCTCCACATCCTCACCCTGTATCTCTCTCCATCCTCACCCTCAATCTCTCTCGTCTCCTCATTCTGTATCTCTCTCCATCCTCACCCTGTAACTCTCTCCATCCTCAACCTGTGTCTCTCTGCAGTCAGTATGTATCTCTCTCCACTCCTCACCCTGTATCCCTCTCCATCCTCACCCTCAATCTCTCTCGTCTCCTCATTCTGTATCTCTCTCCATCCTTACCCTGTATCTCTCTCGACTCCTCACTCTGTATCTCTCTCTATCCTCACCCTGTATCTCTCTCCACTCCTCACCCTGTATCTCTCTCCTTCCTCACCCTGTGTCTCTCTCCGTCCTCACGCTGTATCTCACTCCATCCTCACCCTGTATCTCTCTCCACTCCTCACCCTGTATCGCTCTCCATCCTCACCCTGTGTCTCTCTCCATCCTCACCCTTTATCGCTCTCCACTCCTCACCCTGTATCTGTCTGCACTCCTCACCCTGTATCTGTCTCCACTCCTCACCCTGTATTTTTCTCTACTCCTCACCCTGTATCTCTCTCCATCCTCTCCCTGTATCTCTCTCCACTCCTCACCCTGCATCGCTCTCCATCCTCACCCTGTATCTCTCTCCATCCTCACCCTGTATCTCTCTCCATTCTCACCCTGTATCTCTCTCCATCCTCACCCTGTATCTCTCTCCACTCCTCACCCTGTATCTTTCTCCATCCTCAGCCTGTATCTCTCTCCATCCTCACCATGTATCTCTCTCCATCGTCACCCTGTATCTCTCTCCATCCTGACTATGTATCTCTCTCCACTCCTCAACCTGTATCTCCCAACACTCATCAGCGTATCTCGATCCATTTCTCACCCTGTAAATCTCTCCATCCTCACCTTGTATCTCTCTCCACTCCTAACCCTGTATCTCTCTCCACATCTCACCCTGTATGTCTCTCCTCTCCTCATCCTGTATCTCTCTCCACTCCTCACCCTGTATCTCTCTCCATCCTCTCCCTGTATCTCTTTCCACTCCTCACCCTGTATCTTTCTCCATCCTCACCCTGTATCTCTCTCCATCCTCACCATGTATCTCTCTCCATCGTCAGCCTGTATCTCCCTCCACTCAGCCTGAATCTCTCTCCACTCCTCATCCTGTATCTCTCTCCACTCCTCACCCTGTATCGCTCTCCATCCTCACCCTGTGTCTCCCTCCATCCTCACCCTGTATCGCTCTCCACTCCTCACCCTGTACCTGTCTCCACTCCTCACCCTGTATCTTTCTCCACTCCTCACCCTGTATCTCTCTCCATCCTCACCATGTATCTCTCTCCATCATCACGCTGTATCTCCCTCTACTCAGCCTGTATCTCTCTCCACTCCTCATCCTGTATCTCTGTCCATCCTCACCCTGTGTCTCTTTCTCTCGTCACCTTGTATCTCTCTCCATCCTCAGCTTGTATCTCTTTCCACTCCTCAACCTGTATCTCTCTCCACTCGTCAGTCTGTATCTTGATCCATTTCTCACCTTGTAACTCTCTCCATCCTCACTTTGTACCTCTCTCTACTCCTCAGTCAGTATCTCTCTCCACTCCTGACCCTGTATTTCTCTCCATCGTCACCCTGTATCTCTCTCGACGCCTCAACCTGTATCTCTCTCCATCCTCACCCTGTATCTCTCTCCATTCCTCACTCTTTATCTCTCTCCATCCTCACCCTGTATCTCTCTCGACTCCTCACCCTGTATTGCTGTCCATCCTCTCCCTGTATCTCTCTCCATCCTCACCCTGTATCTCTCTCCATCCTCACCCTGTATCTCTGTCCACTCCTTACCCTGTATCTCTCTCGATCCTCACCTTGTATCTCTCTCCATCCTCACCTTATATCTCTCTCCACTCATAACCCTGTATCTCTCTCCACTCCTCAGTCTGTATCTCTCTCCACATCTCACCGGGTCTCTCTCCATCCTCACCCTGTATCTCTCTCCATCCTCACCCTCTATCTCTCTGCACTCCTCATTCTGTATCGTTCTCCACTCCTCACCCTGCATCTCTCTCCATCCTCACCCTGTATCTCTCTCCATTCTCACCCTGTATCTCTCTCCATCCTCACCCTTTATCTCTCTCCACTCCTCAGTCTGTATCTCTCTCCACATCTCACCGGGTCTCCCTCCATCCTCACCCTTTATCTCTCTCCATCCTCACCCTTTATCTCTCTCCATCCTCACCCTGTATCTCTCTCCACTCCTCACCCTGTATTTTTCTCCATCCTCACCCTGTATTTCTCTCCATCCTCACCTTGTATCTCTCTCCACCCCTCAGTCTGTATCTCTCTCCATCCTCAGACTGTATCTCTCTCCATCCTCACCCCGAATCTCTCTCCATCCTCACCCCGTATCTCTCTCCATCCTCACCTCGTATCTGTCTCCACTCCTCACCCTGTATCTCTCTCCTTCCTCACCTTGTATCTCTCTCCATCCTCACCCTGTATCTCTCTCCATCCTCACCCTGTATCTCTTTCCATCCTCACCCTATATCTCTATCCAGTCCTCACCCTGTATCTCTGCATCCTCGCCAAGTATCTCTCTCCATCGTCACCCTGCATCTTTTTCCACTCCTCACCCTGTATCTCTCTCCATTCTCACCTTGTATCTCTCTCCACTCCTCAACCTGCATCTCACTCCACTATTCAGTCTGTATCTCGATCCATTTCTCACCCTGTATCTCTCTCCACTCCTCACCCTGTATCTTTCTCCACTCCTCACCCTGTATCTCTCTCCATCCTCTCCCTGTATCTCTCTCCATCCACACCCTGTATCTCTCTCCACATCTCACCGGGTCTCTCTCCATCCTCACCCTTTATCTCTCTCCATCCTCACCCTGTATCTCTCTCCACTCCTCACCCTGTATCTTTCTCCATCCTCACCCTGCATCTCTCTCCATCCACACCTTGTATCTCTCTCCACCCCTCAGTCTGTATCTCTCTCCATCCTCATACTGTATCTCTCTCCATCCTCACCCCATATCTCTCTCCATCCTCACCCCGTATCTCTCTCCATCCTCATCTCGTATCTCTCTCCACTCCTCACCTGTATCTCTCTCCTTCTCACCTTGTATCTCTCTCCATCCTCACCCTGTATCTCTCTCCATCCTCAACCTGTATCTCTTTCCATCCTCACCCTATATCTCTATCCACTCCTCACCCTGTATCTCTGCATCCTCACCAAGTATCTCTCTCCATCGTCACCTGCATCTTCCTCCACTCCTCAACCTGTATCTCTCTCTCCATCCTCACCTTGTATCTCTCTCCATTCTCACCTTGTATCTCTCTCCACTCCTCAACATGCATCTCTCTCCACTCTTCAGTCTGTATCGCGATCCATTTCTCACCCTGTATCTCTCTCCACTCCTTAGTCAGTATATCTCTCCACTCCTCACCCGGTACGTCTCTGCACTCCTCACCCTGTATCTCTCTCCATTCTCACCCTGTATCTCTCTCCATCCTCACCCTGTACCTCTCTCCATCCTGACCCTGTATCTCTCTCCGTCTCACCCTGTATCTCTCTCCACTGCTCAGTATGTATCTCTCTCCACTCCTCACCCTGTATCTCTCTCCTTCCTCCCCTTGTATCTCTCTCCGTCCTCACCCTGTATCTCTCTCCATCCTCAACCTGTATCTCTTTCCATCCTCACCCTATATCTCTATCCACTCCTCACCCTGTATCTCTGCATCCTCACCAAGTATCTCTCTCCATCGTCACCCTGCATCTTCCTCCACTCCTCAACCTGTATCTCTCTCTCCATCCTCACCTTGTATCTCTCTCCATTCTCACCTAGTATCTCTCTCCACTCCTCAACATGCATCTCTCTCCACTCTTCAGTCTGTATCGCGATCCATTTCGCACCCTGTATCTCTCTCCACTCCTTAGTCAGTATATCTCTCCACTCGTCACCCGGTACGTCTCTGCACTCCTCACCCTGTATCCCTCTCCATTCTCACCCTGTATCTCTCTCCATCCTCACCCTCCATCTCTCTGCTCTCCACATTCTGTATCTCTCTCCATCCTCACCCTGTATCTCTCTCCGTCCTCACCCTGTATCTCTCTCCACTGCTCAGTATGTATCTCTCTCCACTCCTCACCCTGTATTTTTCTCCATCCTCACCCTGTATCTCTCTCAACTCCTCACCCTGTATCTATCTCCACTCCTCACCCTGTATCTCTCACCTTCCTCACCTTGTATCTCTCTCCATCCTCACCCTGTGTCTCTATTCGTCCTCACCCTGTATCTCTCTCCATCCTCACCCTGTATCTCTCTCCACTCCTCACCCTGTATCGCTCTCCAGCCTCACCCTGTGTCTCTCTCCATCCTCACCCTTTATCGCTCTCCACTCCTCACCCTGTATCTGTCTCCAATTCTCACCCTGTATATGTCTCCACTCCTCACCCTGTATCTTTCTCCACTCCTCACCCTGTATCTCTCTCCATCCTCTCCCTGTATCTCTCTCCATCCTCACCCTGTATCTCTCTCCACTCCTCACCCTGTATCTTTCTCCATCCTCACCCTGTATCTCTCTCCATTCTCACCCTCTATCTCTCTCCATCCTCACCCTGTATCTCTCTCCACTCCTCACCCTGTATCTTTCTCCATCCTCACCCTGTATCTCTCTCCATCCTCACAATGTATCTCTCTCCATCCTGACTTTGTATCTCTCTCCACTCCTCAACCTGTATCTCTCAACACTCGTCAGACTGTATCTCGATCCATTTCTCACCCTGTATATCTCTCCATCCTCACCTTGTATCTCTCTCCACTCCTAACCCTGTATCTTTCTCCACATCTCACCCTGTATGTCTCTCCTCTCCTCACCCTGTATCTCTCTCCATTCTCACCCTCTATCTCTCTCCACTCCTCACCCAGTATCTCTCTCGACTCCACACCCTGTATCTCTCTCTATCCTCACCCTGTATCTCTCTCCACTCCTCACCCTGTATCTCTCTCCTTCCTCACCTTGTATGTCTCTCCATCCTCACCCTGTATCTCACTCCATCCTCACCCTGTATCTTTCTCTACTCCTCACCCTGTATCGCTCACCATCCTCACCCTGTGTCTCCCTCCAGCCTCACCCTGTATCGCTCACCACTCCTCACCCTGTACCTGTCTCCACTCCTCACCCTGTATCTTTCTCCACTCCTCACCCTGTATCTCTCTCCATCCTCTCCCTGTATCTCTTTCCACTCCTCACCCTGTATCGCTCACCATCCTCACCCTGTGTCTCCCTCCATCCTCACCCTGTATCGCTCACCACTCCTCACCCTGTACCTGTCTCCACTCCTCACCCTGTACCTCTCTCCATCCTCACCATGTATCTCTCTCCATCGTCACCCTGTATCTCCCTCCACTCAGCCTGTATCTATCTCCACTCCTAATCCTGTATCTCTGTCCATCCTCACCCTGTATCTCTTTCTCTCATCACCCTGTATCTCTCTCCATCCTCAGCTTGTATCTCTTTCCACTCCTCAACCTGTATCTCTCTCCACTCATCAGTCTGTATCTTGATCCATTTCTCACCTTGTAACTCTCTCCATCCTCACTTTGTACCTCTCTCTACTCCTCAGTCAGTATCTCTCTCCACACCTCACCCTGTATCTATCTCCACTCCTCACCCTGTATCTCTCACCTTCCTCACCTTGTATCTCTCTCCATCCTCACCCTGTGTCTCTATTCGTCCTCACCCTGTATCTCTCTCCATCCTCACCCTGTATCTCTCTCCACTCCTCACCCTGTATCGCTCTCCAGCCTCACCCTGTGTCTCTCTCCATCCTCACCCTTTATCGCTCTCCACTCCTCACCCTGTATCTGTCTCCAATTCTCACCCTGTATATGTCTCCACTCCTCACCCTGTATCTTTCTCCACTCCTCACCCTGTATCTCTCTCCATCCTCTCCCTGTATCTCTCTCCATCCTCACCCTGTATCTCTCTCCACTCCTCACCCTGTATCTTTCTCCATCCTCACCCTGTATCTCTCTCCATTCTCACCCTCTATCTCTCTCCATCCTCACCCTGTATCTCTCTCCACTCCTCACCCTGTATCTTTCTCCATCCTCACCCTGTATCTCTCTCCATCCTCACAATGTATCTCTCTCCATCCTGACTTTGTATCTCTCTCCACTCCTCAACCTGTATCTCTCAACACTCGTCAGACTGTATCTCGATCCATTTCTCACCCTGTATATCTCTCCATCCTCACCTTGTATCTCTCTCCACTCCTAACCCTGTATCTTTCTCCACATCTCACCCTGTATGTCTCTCCTCTCCTCACCCTGTATCTCTCTCCATTCTCACCCTCTATCTCTCTCCACTCCTCACCCAGTATCTCTCTCGACTCCACACCCTGTATCTCTCTCTATCCTCACCCTGTATCTCTCTCCACTCCTCACCCTGTATCTCTCTCCTTCCTCACCTTGTATGTCTCTCCATCCTCACCCTGTATCTCACTCCATCCTCACCCTGTATCTTTCTCTACTCCTCACCCTGTATCGCTCACCATCCTCACCCTGTGTCTCCCTCCAGCCTCACCCTGTATCGCTCACCACTCCTCACCCTGTACCTGTCTCCACTCCTCACCCTGTATCTTTCTCCACTCCTCACCCTGTATCTCTCTCCATCCTCTCCCTGTATCTCTTTCCACTCCTCACCCTGTATCGCTCACCATCCTCACCCTGTGTCTCCCTCCATCCTCACCCTGTATCGCTCACCACTCCTCACCCTGTACCTGTCTCCACTCCTCACCCTGTACCTCTCTCCATCCTCACCATGTATCTCTCTCCATCGTCACCCTGTATCTCCCTCCACTCAGCCTGTATCTATCTCCACTCCTAATCCTGTATCTCTGTCCATCCTCACCCTGTATCTCTTTCTCTCATCACCCTGTATCTCTCTCCATCCTCAGCTTGTATCTCTTTCCACTCCTCAACCTGTATCTCTCTCCACTCATCAGTCTGTATCTTGATCCATTTCTCACCTTGTAACTCTCTCCATCCTCACTTTGTACCTCTCTCTACTCCTCAGTCAGTATCTCTCTCCACACCTCACCCTGTAATTCTCTCCATCGTCACCCTGTATCTCTCTCGACTCCTCACCCTGTATCTCTCTCTATCCTCACCCTGTATCTCTCTCCACTTCTCACCCTGTATCTCTCTCCATTCTCACCCTGTATCTCTCTACATCCTCACCCAGTATCTCTCTTTACTCCTCACCCTGTATCTCACTCCATTCTGACCCTCTATCTCTCTCCATCCTCACCCTGTGTCTCTCTCCACTCCTCACCCTGTATCTTTCTCCATTCTCACCCTGTATCTCTCTCCATTCTCACCCTCTATCTCTCTCCATCCTCACCCTGTATCTCTCTACACTCCTCACTCTGTATCTTTCTCCATCCTCACCCTGTATCTCCCTCCATCCTCACAATGTATCTCTCTCCATCCTGACTTTGTATCTCTCTCCACTCCTCAACCTGTATTTCTCAACACTCGTCAGTCTGTATCTCGATCCATTTCTCACCCTGTAAATCTCTCCATCCTCACCTTGTATCTCTCTCCACTCCTAACCCTGTATCTCTCTCCACATCTCACTCTGTATGTCTCTCCTCTCCTCACCCTGTATCTCTCTCCATTCTCACCCTGTATCTCTCTCCACTCCTCACCCTGTATCTCTCTCGACTCCACACCCTGTATCTCTCTCTATCCTCACCCTGTATCTCTCTCCACTCCTCACCCTGTATCTCTCTCCTTCCTCACCTTGTTCGTCTCTCCATCCTCACCCTGTATCTCTCTCTACTCCTCACCCTGTATCGCTCACCATCCTCACCCTGTGTCTCCCTCCATCCTCACCCTGTATCGCTCACCACTCCTCACCCTGTACCTGTCTCCACTCCTCACCCTGTATCTTTCTCCACTCCTCACCCTGTATCTCTCTCCATCCTCTCCCTGTATCTCTTTCCACTCCTCACCCTGTATCTTTCTCCATCCTCACCCTGTACCTCTCTCCATCCTCACCATGTATCTCTCTCCATCGTCACCCTGTATCTCCCTCCACTCAGCCTGTATCTCTCTCCACTCCTCACCCTGTATCTCTCTCCATCCTCTCCCTGTATCTCTTTCCACTCCTCACCCTGTATCTCTCTCCATCCTCAGCTTGTATCTCTTTCCATCCTCACCATGAATCTCTCTCCATCATCACCCTGTATCTCCCTCCACTCCTCAGCCTGTATTGCTCTCCATCCTCACCCTGTATCTCTCTCCATCCTCACCCTGTATCTCTCTCCATCCTCACCCTGTATCTCTCTCCACTCCTCAGCCTGTATCTTTCTCCATCCTCACCCTGTATCTCTCTGCATCATCACCCTGTATCTCTCTCCACACCTCAGCCTGTATCTCTCTCCACTCCTCATCCTGTATCTCTCTCCATCCTCATCCTGTATCTCTCTCCACTCCTCAGTCTGTATCTCTCTCCAAATCTCACCGGGTCTCTCTTCGTCCTCACCCTGTATCTCTCTCAATCCTCACCCTCTATCTCTCTCCACTCCTCACCCTGTATCTCTCTCCATCCTCACCCTGTATCTCTCTCCATCCTCACCCTATATCTCTCTCCACTCCTCAGTCGTTATCATTCTCCACTCCTCAGTCTGTATCTCTCTCCACTCCTCACCCTGTGTCTCTCTCCATCCTCACTCTGTATCTCTCTGCACTCCTCACCCCGTATCTCACTCTACTCCTCACCTTGTATCTCTCTGCATCCTCACCCTGAATCTCTCCCCATCCTCACCCTGTAACTCTCTCCATCCTCACCATGTATCTCTCTCCATCGTCACCCTGCATCTCCCTGCACTCCTCAACCTGTATCTCTTTCCACTCCTTACCCTGTATCTCTCTCGATCCTCACCTTGTATCTCTCTCCATACTCACCTTGTATCTCTCTCCACTCCTCAACCTGTATCTGATCCATTTCTCACCCTATATCTCTCTCCATCCTCACCTTGTATCTCTCTCCACTCCTAACCCTGTATCTCTCTCCACTCCTCACTCTGTATCTCTCTCCACATGTCACCGGGTATCACTCCATCCTCACCCTGTATCTCTCTCCATTCTCACCCTGTATCTCTCTCCACTCCTCATTCTGTATCTTTCTCCACTCCTCACCCTGTATCTCTCTCCATCCTCACCCTGTATCTCTCTCCATCCTCACCCTTTATCTGTCTCCACTCCTCAGTCTGTATCTCTCTCCACATCTCACCGGGTCTCTCTCCATCCTCACCCTTTATCTCTCTCCATATTCACCCTTTATCTCTCTCCATCCTCACCCTATATCCCTCACCTCTTCTCACCCTGTATCTCTCTCGACTCCTCACCCTCTTTCTCTCTCTATCCTCACCCTGTATCTCTCCTCACTCCTCACCCTGTATCTCTCTCCTTCCTCACCTTGTATGTCTCTCCATCCTCACCCTGTATCTCTCTCCATCCTCACCCTGTATCTCTCTCCACTCCTCACCCTGTATCGCTCTCCATTCTCACCCTGTGTCTCCCTCCATCCTCACACTGTATCGCTCTCCACTCCTCACCCTGTACCTGTCTCCACGCCTCACCCTGTATCTCTCTCCATCCTCTCCCTGTATCTCTTTCCACTCCTCACCCTGTATCTTTCTCCATCCTCACCGTGTACCTCTGTCCATCCTCACCATTTATCTCTCTCCATCGTCACCCTGTATCTCCCTCCACTCAGTCTGTATCTCTCTCCACTCCTCATCCTGTATCTCTGTCCATCCTCACCCTGTATTTCTTTCTCTCGTCACACTGTATCTCTCTCCATCCTCAGCTTGTATCTCTTTCCACTCCTCAACCTGTATCTCTCTCCACTCATCAGTCTGAATCTTGATCCATTTCTCACCTTTTAACTCTCTCCATCCTCACTTTGTACCTCTCTCTACTCCTCAGTCAGTAGATCTCTCTACTCCTCACCCTGTATTTCTCTCCATCGTCACCCTGTATCTCTCTCTATCCTCACCCTGTATCTCTCTCCACTCCTCACCCTGCATCTCTCTCCACTCCTCACCCTGTATCTCTCCCTATCCTCACCCTGTATCTCTCTCCACTCATCACCCTATATCTCTCTCCATCCTCACCCTGTATCTCTCTCGACTCCTCACCCTGTATTGCTGTCCATCCTCACCCTGTATCTGTCTCCATCCTCACCCTCTATCACTCTCCACTCCTCACCCTGTATCTTTCACCATCCTCACCCTGTATCTCTCTCCATCCTCACCCTGTATCTCTCTCCATCCTCACCCTGTATCTCTCTCCACTCCTCAGCCTGTATCTTTCTCCATCCTCACCCTGTATCTCTCTGCATCATCACCCTGTATCTCCCTCCACACCTCAGCCTGTATCTCTCTCGAACTCCTCATCCTCTATCTTTCTCCATCCTGTATCTCTCTCCACTCCTCAGTCTGTATCTCTCTCCACTTCTCACTGGGTCTCTCTCAATCCTCACCCTGTATCTCTCTCAATCTTCACCCTCTATGTCTCTCCACTCCTCACCCTGTATCTCTCTCCATCCTCACCCTGTATCTCTCTCCATCCTCACCCTGTATCTCTCTCCACACCTCAGTCGGTATCTCTCTCCACTCCTCAGTCTGTATCTCTCTCCACTCCTCACCCTGTGTCTCTCTCCATCCTCACTCTGTATCTCTCTGCATTCCTCACCCTGTATCACACTCTACTCCTCACCTTGGATCTCTCTGCATCCTCACCCTGTATCTCTCCCCATCCTCACCCTGTATCTCTCTCCATTCTCACCATGTATCTCTCTCCATCGTCACCCTGCATCTCCCTCTACACCTCAACCTGTATCTCTCTCCACTCCTTACCCTGTATCTCTCTCGATCCTCACCTTGTATCTCTCTCCGTCCTCACCTTGTATCTCTCTCCACTCCTCAACCTCTATCTGATCCATTTCTCACACTATAACTCTCTCCATCATCACCTTGTATCTCTCTCCACTCCTAACCCTGTATCTCTCTCCACTCCTCACTCTGTATCTCTCTCCACATCTCACCGGGTCTCTCTCCATCCTCACCCTGTATCTCTCTCCATCTTCACCCTCTATCTCTCTCCACTCTTCATTCTGTATCTTTCTCCACTCCTCATCCTCGATCTCTCTCCATCCTCACCTTGTATCTCTCTCCATCCTCACCCTGTATCTCTCTCCATCCTCTCCCTGTATCTCTCGCCATCCACACCCTTTATCTCTCTCCATATTCATCCTTTATCTCTCTCCATCCTCACCCTGTATCTCTCTCCACTCCTCACCCTGTATCTTTCTCCATCCTCACCCTGTATCTCTCTCCATCCTCACCTTGTATCTCTCTCCACGCCTCAGTCTGTATCTCTCTCCATCCTCACACTGTATCTCTCTCCGTCCTCACCCCGTATCTTTCTTCATCCTCACCCCGTATCTCTCTCCATCCTCACCCAGTATCTCTCTCCATCCTCACCTCGTATCTCTCTCCACTACTCAACCTGTATCTCTCAACACTCATTAATCTGTATCTTGATCCATTTCTCACCCTGTAAATCTCTCCATCATCACCTTGTATCTCTCTCCACTCCTAACCCTGTATCTCTCTCCATTCTCACCCTGTATCTTTCTACATCCTCACCATGTATCTCTCTCCACTCCTCACCCTGTATCTCTGTCTATCCTCACCCTGTATCTCTCTCCACTCCTCACCCTATATCTCTCTCCATCCTCACCCTGTATCTCTCTCGAATCCTCACCCTGTATTGCTGTCCATCCTCACCCTGTATCTCTCTCCATCCTCACCCTGTATCTCTCTCCATCCTCACCCTGTATCTCTTTCCACTCTTCACCCTGTATCTTTCTCCATCCTCACCGTGTACCTCTGTCCATCCTCACCATTTATCTCTCTCCATCGTCACCCTGTATCTCCCTCCACTCAGTCTGTATCTCTCTCCACTCCTCATCCTGTATCTCTGTCCATCCTCACCCTGTATTTCTTTCTCTCGTCACACTGTATCTCTCTCCATCCTCAGCTTGTATCTCTTTCCACTCCTCAACCTGTATCTCTCTCCACTCATCAGTCTGAATCTTGATCCATTTCTCACCTTTTAACTCTCTCCATCCTCACTTTGTACCTCTCTCTACTCCTCAGTCAGTAGATCTCTCTACTCCTCACCCTGTATTTCTCTCCATCGTCACCCTGTATCTCTCTCTATCCTCACCCTGTATCTCTCTCCACTCCTCACCCTGCATCTCTCTCCACTCCTCACCCTGTATCTCTCCCTATCCTCACCCTGTATCTCTCTCCACTCATCACCCTATATCTCTCTCCATCCTCACCCTGTATCTCTCTCGACTCCTCACCCTGTATTGCTGTCCATCCTCACCCTGTATCTGTCTCCATCCTCACCCTCTATCACTCTCCACTCCTCACCCTGTATCTTTCACCATCCTCACCCTGTATCTCTCTCCATCCTCACCCTGTATCTCTCTCCATCCTCACCCTGTATCTCTCTCCACTCCTCAGCCTGTATCTTTCTCCATCCTCACCCTGTATCTCTCTGCATCATCACCCTGTATCTCCCTCCACACCTCAGCCTGTATCTCTCTCGAACTCCTCATCCTCTATCTTTCTCCATCCTGTATCTCTCTCCACTCCTCAGTCTGTATCTCTCTCCACTTCTCACTGGGTCTCTCTCTATCCTCACCCTGTATCTCTCTCAATCTTCACCCTCTATGTCTCTCCACTCCTCACCCTGTATCTCTCTCCATCCTCACCCTTTATCTCTCTCCATCCTCACCCTGTATCTCTCTCCACACCTCAGTCGGTATCTCTCTCCACTCCTCAGTCTGTATCTCTCTGCATTCCTCACCCTGTATCACACTCTACTCCTCACCTTGGATCTCTCTGCATCCTCACCCTGTATCTCTCCCCATCCTCACCCTGTATCTCTCTCCATTCTCACCATGTATCTCTCTCCATCGTCACCCTGCATCTCCCTCTACACCTCAACCTGTATCTCTCTCCACTCCTTACCCTGTATCTCTCTCGATCCTCACCTTGTATCTCTCTCCGTCCTCACCTTGTATCTCTCTCCACTCCTCAACCTCTATCTGATCCATTTCTCACACTATAACTCTCTCCATCATCACCTTGTATCTCTCTCCACTCCTAACCCTGTATCTCTCTCCACTCCTCACTCTGTATCTCTCTCCACATCTCACCGGGTCTCTCTCCATCCTCACCCTGTATCTCTCTCCATCCTCACCCTCTATCTCTCTCCACTCCTCATTCTGTATCTTTCTCCACTCCTCATCCTCGATCTCTCTCCATCCTCACCTTGTATCTCTCTCCATCCTCACCCTGTATCTCTCTCCATCCTCTCCCTGTATCTCTCGCCATCCACACCCTTTATCTCTCTCCATATTCATCCTTTATCTCTCTCCATCCTCACCCTGTATCTCTCTCCACTCCTCACCCTGTATCTTTCTCCATCCTCACCCTGTATCTCTCTCCATCCTCACCTTGTATCTCTCTCCACGCCTCAGTCTGTATCTCTCTCCATCCTCACACTGTATCTCTCTCCGTCCTCACCCCGTATCTTTCTTCATCCTCACCCCGTATCTCTCTCCATCCTCACCCAGTATCTCTCTCCATCCTCACCTCGTATCTCTCTCCACTACTCAACCTGTATCTCTCAACACTCATTAATCTGTATCTTGATCCATTTCTCACCCTGTAAATCTCTCCATCATCACCTTGTATCTCTCTCCACTCCTAACCCTGTATCTCTCTCCATTCTCACCCTGTATCTTTCTACATCCTCACCTATGGTATCTCTCTCCACTCCTCACCC
>NW_027277920.1:0-22861 GCF_030028105.1 Mobula birostris
CCCCTATATCGCTGTGTATTCGCGCACATCCATAGCATCCCTTATAATGCTGTGCCTTCGCGCACCTCTCATACCTTCCCCTATATCGCCCCATTTTCGCGCACCTTCCATACCTTCCCCTATATCGCTGTGTTTTCATGCACCTTTCATACCTCCCCCACATCGCTGTGTTTTCTCACACCTCTCATAACTTCTCCTATATCGCTGTGTTTTCGTGCACCTCTCATACCTTCCCTAATATCACTGCGTTTTCATGCACATCTCATCACGTCCCCTATATCGCTGTGTTTTCGTGCACCTCTCATACCTCCCCCTATATCGCTGTGCCTTGCGCACCTCTCATACCTTCCCCTATATAGCTGTCTTTTCGCGCACATCCATAGATTCACCTTTATCGCTGTGTTATTGCTCACCTCTCATAGCTTCCCCTATATCGCCGTGTTTTTGCGCACCTCTCATAGCTTACCCTATATCGCCGTGTTGTTATGCACATCTCATAACGTCCTCTATATGGCTGTGTAATCGCGCACCTCCCAAAGCATCCCTATATCGCTGTGCCTTCGCGCACATCTCATACCTTCCCAAATATCGTCCCTGTTTTCGCGCACCTCCCATTCCTTCACCTATATCGCTGTTTTCGTGCACCTCTCATACCTTCTCCCATATCGCTGCGTTTTGCGCACCTCTTATACCTTTCCCAATATCACCGTGTTTTCATGCACATCTCATAAGTCCCCAATGTCGCTGGGTTTTCACGCACCTCTCATAACCTCCCTTCTATCGCCCTGTTTTCGCGCTCCTCTCATACCTTCCCCTATATCACTGTGTTTTCACGCAGCTCTCATACTTGCCCTATATCGCTGTGTTTTCGCACACCTCTCATGGCTTCCCGACTATCACCGTGTTTTCATGCACATCTCATAATGTCTCCTATATCTCTGTGTATTCGCGCACATCCCATAGCATCCCTTATATCGCTGTGCCTTCGCGCACCTCTCATACCTTCCCAAATATCACCCTGTTATCGCGCCCTCCCATTCCTTCCCCTATATCGCTGTGTTTTCACGCACCTCTCATACCTTCCCCTATATCGACCTGTTTTCGCGCACATCCCATACCTTCCACTATATTGTCCTGTTTTCGCGCACCTCTCATGTCTTCCACTACATCGCTGTGTTTTCTGGAACCTCTGATGCATTCCCCTGTAACGCCACGTTTTCGCGCACCCTCTCATACTTTCCCCTATATCATCGTGTTTACGCGCACCTCTCATACCTCCTCCTATATCGCCATGTTTTTATGCACATCTCATACCGTCTCCTATATCGCTGTGTTTTCGTGCACCTCTCATACCTTCCCTTATATCGCCCAGATTTCGCGCACCTCCTAACCTTCCCTTATATCGCCCTTCCCCTATATTGCCCTGTTTTCACGCACCCCTATACCTTCCCTTATATCGCTGCGTTTCGTGTACCTCTCATACCTCCCCCTATATCATTGTGTTTTCATGCACCTCTCATAACTTCTCCTATATTTCTGTATTTTTGCGCACCTCTCATAACTTCCCCTATATCGCCGTGGATTTTATGCACATCTCATAACGTCCCCTATATCGCTGTGTATTCGTGCACCTCCCATACCTTCCCTAATACCTTTGCGTTTTCATGCACATCTCATCACGTCCCCTATATCACTGTTTATTCGCGCACATCCCATAGTATTCCCTCTATCCCTGTGCCTTGCGCACCTCTCATAGCTTCCCCTATATCGCTGTGTTTTCGCGCACCTCTCTTAACTTCTCCTATATCGCTGTGTTTTTGCACACCTCTCATACCTTCCCCTATATCGCTGTGTTTTCAGGCACCTCTCATGGCTTCCCCAATATCGCCGTGTATTCATGCACATCTCATACCGTCCCCTATATCGCTGTGTTCTCGCGCACCTCCCATAGCTTCGCCTACATTGCTGTTATCGCGCACATCCCATAGCTTCACCTTGATCGCTGTGTTATTGCTCCACCTCTCAAGAGCTTACCCTATATCGCCGTGTTTTTTGCGCACCTCGCATGTCTTCACCTATATCGCTATGTTTTTGCTCCTATCATTACTTCCCCTATATCGCTGTGTGTTCTCGCACCTCTGATACATTCTCCTGTATTGCCATGTTTTTGCGCACCTCTTACAATTTCCCCTATATCGCCGTGTTCTCGCACTCCTCTCATACCTTCCCCCATATCACTGTTTATTTGTGCATGTCCCATAGCGTCCCCTATATCGCTGTGTTTTCTCGCACCCTCTGATACATTCCCCTGTATCGTTGTGGTTTCGTGCACATCCCATAGGTTCCACTATATTGCCCTGATTTTGCGCACCTCTCAAGTCTTCCCCTATATCACGGTGTTTTTTGCGCACCTCACATAGCATCCCGTATATCGCTGTGCCTTCATGCACCTCTCATAACTTCCCCTATATCGCCCGGTTTTCGCGCACCACCCATATCTTCCCCAATATTGCTGTGTTTTCCTGCACCTCTCATACTTCCCTTATCTCGCTGTGTTTTCACGCATCTCTCATAACTTCTCCTATATCACTTTATTTTGTGCAGCTCTTATACCTTCCCCTATATTGCCGTGTTTTCATGCACATCTCATAGCGTCCCCTATATCGCTGTGCATTCGCGCACCTCTCATACCTTCCCCTATATCGCCCTGTTTTCGCGCACATCCCATACCTTCCACTATATAGCCCTGTTTTCGCGCACCTTTCATGTCTTCCACTACATCGCTGTGTTCTCTGGCACCTCTGATGCATTCCCCTGTAACGCCAAGTTTTCGCGCACGTCTCATACTTTCCCCTATATCGCCGTTTTTACGCGCACCTCTCATACCTGCCCCTATATCGCCATGTTTTTATGCACATCTCATACCGTCTCCTATATCGCTGTGTTTTTGCGCACCTCTCATAACTTCTCCTATATCGCTGTGTTTTTGTGCACCTCTCATACCTTCCCCAATATCGCTGCGTTTTCATGCACATCTCATCACGTCCCCTATATCGCTGTGTATTCGCGCACCTCTCATAACATCCCCTATATCGCTGAGAGTTGTGCACCTCTCATAGATTCCCCTATATCGCTGTCTTTTCGCGCACATCCCATAGATTCACCTTTATCCCTGTGTTATTGCTCACCTCTCATAGGTTCCCCTGTATCGCTGTTTTTTTGCTCACCTCTCATAGCTTCCCCTATATCGCTGTGTTTTCTCGCACATCTGATACATTTTGCCATATCGCCGTGTTTTCGCACACCTCTCATAATTTCCCCTATATCACCGTCTTCTCGCACACCTCTCATACCTTCCCATATATCACTGTGTTTTCGCGCACGTCACATTGCTTCCCCTATATCGCTGTGTTTTCGCGCACCTCTCATCGCTTCTCCTATATCACTGTGTTTTCGCGCACGTCCCATTGCGTCCCCTATATCGCTGTGTTTTCGCACACCTCTCATAGCTTCCCCTATATCACCCTGTTTTCGTGCACATCCCATAGCTTCCACTATATTGCCCTGTTTTTGCGCACCTCTCATGTATTCCACTACATAGCTGTGTTTTCTGGCACCTCTGATGCATTCCCCTGTAACGCCAAGTTTTCGCACAACTCTCACACCTCCCCCTATATCACCATGTTTTTATGCACATCTCATACCGTCTCCTATATCGCTGTGTTTTCGCGCACCTCTGATACATTCCCCTGTATCGCCGTGGTTTCGCGCACATCCCATAGGTTCCACTATATTGCCCTGTTTTTGCGCACCTCTCATGTCTTCCCCTATATCACGGTGTTTTCGCGCACCTCTCATAGCATCCCCTATATTGCTGTGCATTCGCGCACCTCTCATAACTTCCCCTATATCGTCCTGCTTTCGCGCACCTCCCATACCTTCCCCAATATCGCCGTGTTTTCGTGCACCTCTCATAATTTCTCCTATATCGCCTTATTTTTGCGCACCACTCATGGCTTCCCCAATATCGCCGCGTGTTCATGCACATCTTTTTACGTCCCATATATCGCTGTGTATTCGCGCACCTCTCATACCTTCCCCTATATCGCCCTGTTTTCGCGCACATCCCATACCTTCCACTATATTGCCCTGTTTTCGCGCTCCTCTCATGTCTTCCACTACATCGCTGTGTTCTCTGGCACCTCTGATGCATTCCCCTGTAACGCCAAGTTTTCGCGCACCTCTCATACTTTCCCCTATATCGCCGTTTTTACGCGCACCTCTCATACCTGCCCCTATATCGCCATGTTTTTATGCACATCTCATACCGTCTCCTATATCGCTGTGTTTTTGCGCACCTCCCATAGCATCCCCTATATCGCTGTGCCTTTGTGCACCTCTCATACCTTGCCCTATATCGCCGTTTTCGCGCACCTCCTATACCTTCCCTTATATCACTGTGTTTTCATGCACATCTCATAACGTCCCCTATATCGCTGTGTATTCGTGCACCTCCCATTCCTTCCCGTATATATCTCTGTGTTTTCGTGCACCTTTCATATCTTCCCCTATATTGCTGTGTTTTCGCACACCTCTCATAACTTCTCCTATATCGCTGTGTTTTTGTGCACCTCTGATACCTTCCCTAATATCGCTGCGTTTTCATGCACATCTCATCACGTCCCCTATATCGCTGTGTATTCGCGCACCTCTCATAACATCCCCTATATCGCTGAGAGTTGCGCACCTCTCATAGATTCCCCTATATCGCTGTCTTTTCGCGCACATCCCATAGATTCACCTTTATCCCTGTGTTATTGCTCACCTCTCATAGGTTCCCCTGTATCGCCGTGTTTTTGCTCACCTCTCATAGCTTCCCCTATATCGCCGTGTTTTCGCGCATCTCTCATGTCTTCACATAGATCGCTATGTTTTCGCTCCTCTTAATACTTCCCCTATATCGCTGTGTTTTGTCGCGCATCTGATAAATTTTGCCGTATCGCCGTGTTTTCGCACACCTCTCATAATTTCCCCTATATCACCGTGTTATCGCACACCTCTCATACCTTCCCATATATCACTGTGTTTTCGCGCACGTCCCATTGCTTCCCCTATATCGCTGTGTTTTCGCGCACCTCTCATCGCTTCCCCTATATCGCCCTGTTTTCGTGCACATCCCATAGCTTCCACTATATTGCCCTGTTTTCGCGCACCTCTCATGTATTCCACTACATAGCTGTGTTTTCTGGCACCTCTGATACATTCCCCTGTAACGCCAAGTTTTCGCGCAACTCTCACACCTCCCCCTATATCACCATGTTTTTATGCACATCTCATACCGTCTCCTATATCGCTCTGTTTTCGCGCACCTCCCATAGCATCCCCTATATCGCTGTGTTTTCTCGCACCTCTGATACATTCCTCTGTATCGCCGTGGTTTCGCGCACATCCCATAGGTTCCACTATATTGCCCTGTTTTTGCGCACCTCTCATGTCTTCCCCTATATCACGGTGTTTTCGCGCACCTCTCATAGCATCCCCTATATCGCTGTGCATTCGCGCACCTCTCATAACTTCCCCTATATTGCCCTGCTTTCGCGCACCTCCCATACCTTCCCCAATATCGCCGTATTTTCGTGCACCTCTCATACCTCCCCCTATATCACAGTGTTTTCACGCACCTCTCATAATTTCTCCTATATTGCCGTATTTTTGCGCACCACTCATGGCTTCCCCAATATCGCCGTGTTTTCATGCACATCCCTTTACGTCCCATATATCGCTGTGTATTCGCGCAACTGCTATAGCATCCCCTATATCGCTGTACCTTCGCGCACCTCTCATACCTTCCCCTCTGTCGCCCTGTTTTCGCACACCTCCCATACTGTCCCCTATATCGCTGTATTTTTGTACACCTCTCATGGCTTCCCCAATATCGCCGTGTTTTCATGCACATCTCATAACGTCTCCTACATCTCTGTGTATTCACGCACCTCCCATAGCATCCTCTATATCGCTGTGCCTTCGCGCATCGCTCATACCTTCCCCTATATCGCCCTGTTTCCCGTGCACCTCCCATGGCTTAGCCTACATCGCTGTGTTTTTGCACACCTCTCATACCTTCCCCTACATTGCCGTGTTTTCGTGCACCTCTCATTTCTTCACCTATATTGCTGTTTCCGCTCCTCTCATTACTTCCCCTATATCGCTCTGTGTTCTTGCACTTCTGATACAGTTCCCTGTATCAACGTGTTTTCGCGCACCTCTCATAATTTCACCTGTATCGCCGTGTTCTCGCACACCTCTCATATCTTCCCCTATATCACTGTGTTTTTGCGCACGTCCAATAGCGTCCCCTATATCGCTCTGTTTTCACGCACCTCTCATGTCTTCCCCTATATCACTGTGTTTTCGTGCATCTCCCATACCATCCCCTATATTGCTGTGTTTCGCACACGTCTTATACCTTTCCCTATATCGCTGTGTTTTCGTGTACTTCTCATACGTCCCCTTATATCGCTGTGTTTTCACGCACCTCTCATAATTTCCCCTGTATTGCTGTATTTTTGCGCACTTCTCATAACTTCCCCTATATTGCCGTGTTTTTATGCACATCTCATAACTTCCCCTATATCGCTGTATATTCGCGCACATCCCATAGCATCCCTTATAATGCTGTGCATTCGCGCACCTCTCATACCTTCCCCTATATCGCCCCGTTTTCGCGCACCTTCCATATCTTCCCCTATATCGCCCCGTTTTCATGCACCTCTCATACCTCCCCTATATCGCTGTGTTTTCACACACCTCTCATACCTTCCCTTATATCGCTGTGTTTTCACACACCTCTCATAACTTCTCCTACATCGCTGTGTTTTTGCACACCTCTCATACCTTCCCCTATATCGCCGTGTTTTCGCGCACCTCTCATTTCTTCACCTATATTGCTATGTTTCTGCTCCTCTCATTACTTCCCCTATATCGCTCTGTGTTCTTGCACTTCTGATACAGTTCCCCGTATCAACGTGTTTTCGCGCACCTCTCATAACTTCCCCTATATCGCCTTGTTTTCGCGCACCTCCCATATCTTCCCCAATATCGCTGCGTATTCATGCACCTCTCATACCTTCCCTTATCTCGCTGTGTTTTCACGCACCTCTCATAATTTCTCCTATATCGCTGTATTTTTGCGCACCTCTCATGGCTTCCCCAATATCGCCGCGTTTTCATGCACATCTCTTAACGTCCCATATATCGCTGTGCCTTCGTGCACCTCTCATACCTTCACCTATGTCGCCCTGTTTTCACACACCTCCCATACCGTCCCCTATATCGCTGTAATTTCACACACCTCTCATGGCTTCCCCAATATCGCCGTGTTTTCATGCACGTCTCATAACGTCTCCTATATCTCTGTGTATTCACGCACCTCCCATAGCATCCCCTATATCGCTGTGCCTTCGCGCATCACTCATACCTTCCCCTATATCGCCCTGTTTTCCGTGAACCGACCATGGCTTCGCCTACATCGCTGTGTTTTTGCGCACCTCATACCTTCCCCTATATCACCGTGTTTTCGCGCACCTCTCATTTCTTCACCTATATCGCCGTGTTCTCGCACACCTCTCATATCTTCACCTATATCACTGTGTTTTCGCGCACGTCCAATAGCGTCCCCTATATCCCTCTGTTTTCACGCACCTCTCATGTCTTCCCCTATATCACTGTTTTTTCGTGCATCTCTCATACCATCCCCTATATTGCTGAGTTTCGCACACGTCTCATACCTTTCCCTATATCGCCCTGTTTTCGAGCACCTCCCATACATTCCCCTATATCGCTGTGTTTTCGTGTACCTCTCATACCTCCCCTTATATCACTGTGTTTTCACGCACCTCTCATAACTTCCCCTGTATTGCTGCATTTTTGCGCACCTCTCATAACTTACGCTATATTGCCGTGTTTTTATGCACATCCTATTACATCCCCTATATCGCTGTGCCTTCGCGCACCTCTCATACCTTCCCCTATATCGCATCTGTTTTCACGCACATTCCATACCTTCCACTATATTGCCCTGTTCTCGCGCACCTCTCATGTCTTCCACTACATCGCTGTGTTTTCTGGCACCTCTGATGCATTCCCCTGTAACACCAAGTTTTCGCGCTCCTCTCATACTTTCCCCTATATCGCCGTGTTTACGCGCACCTCTCATACCTCCCCCTATATCGCCATGTTTTTATGCACATCTCATACCGTCTCCTATATCGCTGTGTTTTTGCGCACCTCCCATAGCATCCCCTATATCGCTGTGCCTTCAAGCGCCTCTCATACCTTCCCTATATCCCCTGTTTTCGCTCACCTCCTATACCTTCCCTTATATCACTGCGTTTTCGTGCACCTTTCATACCTTCCCCTATATCGCTGTATTTTCGCACACCTCTCATAACTTCTCCTATATCGCTGTGCTTTTGTGCACCTCTCATACCTTCCCTAAAATCACTGCGTTTTCATGCACATCTCATCACGTCCCCTATATCGTTGTGTATTCACGCACCTCCCATAGCATCCCCTATATCGCTGTGCCTTGCGCACCTCTCATAGCTTCCCCTATATCACTGTCTTTTCGTGCACATCCCATAGATTCACCTTTATCGCTGTGTTATTGCTCACCTCTCATAGCTTCCCCTTATCGCCGTGTTGTTATGCACATCTCATAACGTCCTCTATATCGCTGTATATTCGCGCACCTCCCATAGCTTCCCTTATATCGCTGTGCTTTCGCGCACCTCTCATACCTTCCCAAATATCGCCCTGTTTTCGAGCACCTCCCATTCCTTCACCTATATCGCTGTTTTCGTGCAGCTGTCATGCATTCCCGTATACCGCTGTGTTTTTCCACACCTCTCATACCTTCCCCAATATCACCGTGTTTTCATGCACATCTCATAACGTCCCCAATGTCGCTGGGTTTTCACGCACCTCTCATAACCTCCCCTCTATCGCCCTGTTTTCGCGCTCCTCTCATACCTTCGCCTATATCACTGTGCTTTCACGCAGCTCTCATACCTTCCCCTATATCGCTGTGTTTTCGCACACCTCTCATGACTTCCCGACTATCGCCGTGTTTTCATGCACATCTCATAACGTCTCCTGTATCTCTGTGTATTCACGCACCTCCCATAGCATCCCCTATATCGCTGTGCCTTCGCGCACCGCTCATACCTTCCCCTATATCGCCCTGTTTCCCGCGCACCTCTCATGGCTTCGCATACATCGCTGTGTATTTGCGCACCTCTCATATCTTCCCCTATATCGCCCTGTTTTCGCGCACATCCCATAACTTCAACTTTATCGCTGTGTTATTGCTTACCTCTCATAGCTTCCCCTATATTGCCGTGTTTTCACGCACCTCTCATGTCTTCACCTATATCGCTGTGTTTCAGCTCCTCTCATTACTTCCCCTATATCGCTCTGTGTTCTCGCACTTCTGATACTGTTCCCTGTATCAACGTGTTCTCTCACACCTCTCATATCTTGCCCTATATCGCTGTGTTTTCGTGCACCTCCCATACCATCCCCTATATTGCTGTGCCTTCGCACACCTCTCATACCTTTCCCTATATCGCTGTGTTTTTGTGCACCTCTTATATCTTCCCTAATATCGCTGCTTCTTCCTGCACATCTCATAACGTCCCCTATATCGCTGTGTATTCACGCACCTCCCATAGCATCCCCTATATCGCTGTGCCTTGCACACCTCCCATACCTTCCCCTATATCGGTGTCTTTTCGCACACATCCCATAGATTCAACTTTATCACTGTGTTATTGCACACCTCGCAGAGCTTCCCATATATCGCCGTGTTTTTGCTCACCTTTCATAGCTTCCCCTATATCGCTGTGTTTTCACGTACCTCTCATGTCTTCACCGAGATCGCTATGTTTTCGCTCCTCTCATTACTTCCCCTATCTCGCTGTGTTTTCTCGCACCTCTGATACATTCCCCTGTATCGCAGTGTTTTCGTGCACCTCTCATAATTTCCCCTATATCGCCGTGTTTTCGCGCACGTCCCATAGCGTGCCCTATAACGCTGTGTTTTCGGGCACCTCTCTTACCTTCCCCTATATTGCCGTGTTTCCATGCACATCTCATAACGTCCCGTATATCGCTGTGTATTCACGCACCTCCCATAGCATCCCCTATATCGCTGTGCCTTGCGCACCTCTCATACCGTCCCCTATATTGTCGTGTTTTCGTGCACCTCTCATACCTCCCTCTATATCGCTGTGTTTTCACGCTCCTCTCATTACTTCCCCTATATTGCTGTGTTTTCTCGCACCTCTCATGTCTTCTCCTATATCGCTGTATTTTTGCGCACCTCCCATACCTTCCCATATAACGCTGTGTTGTCGCTCACCTCTCATAGCTTCCCCTATATCGCCGTGTATTCATGCACCTCTCATACCATCCCCTATATCGCTGTCTTTTCGCGCACATCCCATAGATTCACCTTTATCGCTTTGTTATTCCTCACCTCTAATAGTTTCCCCTAAATCGCCGGGTTTTTGCTCACCTCTCATAGCTTCCACTATATTGCCCTGTATTCACGCACCTCTCATGTCTTCCCCTATATCACTGTGTTTTCGCGCAGCTCCCATAGCATCCCCTATATTGCTGTGCCTTCGCATACCTCTCATATCTTCCCCTATATCGCCCTGTTTTCGAGTACCTTCCATACCTTCTCCTATATTGCTGTGTTTTCGTGCACCTCTCATACCTCCCCCTATATCGCTGTGCCTTGCGCACCTCTCATACCTTCCCCTATATAGCTGTTTTTTCGTGCACGTCCCACAGATTCAGCTTTATCGCTGTGTTATTGCTCACCTCTCATAGCTTCCCCTATATCGTCATGTTGTTATGCACATCTCATAACGTCCTCTATATCGCTGTGTATTCGCGCACCTCCCATAGCATCCCTTATATCGCATTGCCTTTGCGCACCTCTCATACCTTCCCAAATATCGCCCTGTTTTCGCGCACCTCCCATTCCTTCACCTATATCGCTGTTTTCGTGCACCTCTCATACCTTCCCCTAAATCGCTGTGCCTTCGCGCACCTCTCATACCTTCCCCTCTATCGCCGTGTTTTCATGCACATTTCATAACATCCCCTATATCGCTAGGTTTTCATGCACTTCTCATAATTTCCCCTATATCGCCCAGTTTTCGCGCTCCTCTCAAACCTTCTCCTATATCACTATGTTTTCACGCAGCTCTCATACCTTCCCCTATATCGCTGTGTTTTCGCACACCTCTCATGACTTCCCGACTATCGCCGTGTTTTCATGCACATCTCATAACGTCTCCTATATCTCTGCGTATTCACGCACCTCCCATAGCATCCCCTATATCGCTGTGCCTTCGCGCACTGCTCATACCTTCCCCTATATCGCCCTGTTTCCCGCGCACCTCTCATGGCTTCGCATACATCGCTGTGTTTTTGCGCACCTCTCATATCTTCCCCTATATCGCCCTGTTTTCGCGCACATCCCATAACTTCAACTTTATCGCTGTGTTATTGCTTACCTCTCATAGCTTCCCCTATATTGCCGTGTTTTCACGCACCTCTCATGTCTTCACCTATATCGCTGTGTTTCAGCTCCTCTCATTACTTCCCCTATATCGCTCTGTGTTCTCGCACTTCTGATACTGTTCCCTGTATCAACGTGTTCTCTCACACCTCTCATATCTTCCCCTATATCGCTGTGTTTTCGTGCACCTCCCATACCATCCCCTATATTGCTGTGCCTTCGCACACCTCTCATACCTTTCCCTATATCGCTGTGTTTTTGTGCACCTCTTATATCTTCCCTAATATCGCTGCTTCTTCCTGCACATCTCATAACGTCCCCTATATCGCTGTGTATTCACGCACCTCCCATAGCATCCCCTATATCGCTGTGCCTTCCTGTACCTCTCATATCTTCCCCTATATCGTTGTGTTTTCATGCACATCTCATACCGTCTCCTGTATCACTGTGTTTTCACGCACATCCCATAGCATCCCCTATATCGCTGTGCCTTCGTGTACCTCTCATATCTTCCCCTATATCGCTGTGTTTTCATGCACATCTCATAACGTCCCCTATATCGCTGTGCTTTCTCGCACCTCTGATACATTCCCCTGTATCGCCGTGCTTTCTCGCACCTCTCACAAATTTCTCCTATATCGCCCTAGTTTTCTGCATCTCTTATTTCTTCCTTAATATCGCTGCATTTTAATGCACATCTCATAACGTCCCCTATATCGCTGTGTATTCACGCACATCCCATAGCATCCCCTATATTGCTGCGCCTTGCGCACCTCTCATACCGTCCCCTATATTGCCGTGTTTTCGCGCACCTCTCATAGCTTCCCCTATATCGCCGTGTATTCATGCACCTCTCATACCGTCCCCTATATCGCTGTCTTTTCGCGCACATCCCATAGATTCACCTTTATCGCTTTGTTATTCCTCACCTCTAATAGTTTCCCCTAAATTGCCGGGTTTTTGCTCACCTCTCATAGCTTCCACTATATTGCCCTGTATTCACGCACCTCTCATGTCTTCCCCTATATCACTGTGTTTTCGCGCAGCTCCCATAGCATCCCCTATATTGCTGTGCCTTCGCATACCTCTCATATCTTCCGCTATATCGCCCTGTTTTCGAGTACCTTCCATACCTTCTCCTATATTGCTGTGTTTTCGTGCACCTCTCATACCTCCCCCTATATCGCTGTGCCTTGCGCACCTCTCATACCTTCCCCTATATAGCTGTTTTTTCATGCACATCCCACAGATTCATCTTTATCGCTGTGTTATTGCTCACCTCTCATAGCTTCCCCTATATCGCCGTGTTTTTGCACACCTCTCATAACTTACCCTATATCGCCATGTTGTTATGCACATCTCATAACGTCCTCTATATGGCTGTGTATTCGCGCACCTCCCATAGCATCCCTTATATCGCTTTGCCTTAGCGCACCTCTCATACCTTCCCAAATATCGCCCTATTTTCGCGCACTTCCCATTCCTTCACCTATATCGCTCTTTTCGTGCACCTCTCATACCTTCCCCTAAATCGCTGTGCCTTCGCGCACCTCTCATACCTTCCCCTATATCGCCGTGTTTTCATGCACATCTCATAACATCCCCTATATCGCTAGGTTTTCATGCACTTCTCATAATTTCCCCTATACCGCCCAGTTTTCGCGCTCCTCTCAAACCATCTCCTATATCACTGTGTTTTCACGCAGCTCTCATACCTTCCCCTATATCGCTGTGTTTTCGCACACCTCTCATGGCTTCCCGACTATCGCCGTGTATTCATGCACATCTCATAGCTTCCTCTATATCGCTGTGATTTCGCGCACCTCCCATAGCTTCGCCTACATCGCTGTTTTCGTGCACCTCTCATACCTTCCCCATATCGATGTATTTTTGCGCAGATCTCATAATATCCCCTTTATCGCTGTGTTATTGCTCACCTCTCATACCTTCCCCTATATCGCCCTGTTTTCGCACTCCTCTCATGCATTCCCGTATATCGCTGTGTTTTTGCACACCTCTCATACCTTCCCCAATATCACCGTGTTTTCATGCACATCTCAAAACGTCCCCAATGTCGCTGGGTTTTCACGCACCTCTCATAACTTCCCCTATATCGCCCTGTTTTTGCACTCCTCTCATACCTTCCCCTATATCACTGTGTTTTCATGCAGCTGTCATACCTTCCCCTATATCGCCCTGTTTTTGCTCACTTCCCATAACTTCCCCAATATCGCTGTGTTTTTGCACACCTCTCATACCTTCCCCTATGTCGCTGTGTTTTAAATCACCTCTCATGGCTTCCCCAATATCGCCGTGTATTCATGCACATCTCGTACCGTCCCCTTTATCGCTGTGTTTTCGCGCACCTCCCATAGCGTCCCCTATATCGCTGTGATTTCGCGCACATCCCATACCATCCGTTATATCGCTGTGCCTTCCTGTACCTCTCATATCTTCCCCTATATCGTTGTGTTTTCATGCACATCTCATACCGTCTCCTATATCACTGTGTTTTCACGCACATCCCATAGCATCCCCTATATCGCTGTGTTTTCGTGCATCACTCATACATTCCCCTATATCGTTATGTTTTCACACACCTCTCATAACTTCTCCTATATCGCCCTTGTTTTCTGCACCTCTTATTTCTTCCTTAGTATCACTGCATTTTAATGCACATCTCATAACGTCCCCTATATCGCTGTGTATTCACGCACCTCCCATAGCATCCCCTATATTGCTGTGCCTTGCGCACTTCTCATACCTTCCCCTATATCGCTGTCTTTTCACGCATATCCCATAGATTCAACTTTATCGCTGTGTTATTGCATACCTCTCACAGCTTCCCCTATATCGCCGTGTTTTCGCGCACCTCTCATGTCTTCAACTAGATCGCTATGTTTTCGCTCCTCTCATTACTTCCCCTATATCGCTGTGTTTTCTCACACCTCTGATACATTCTCCCATATCGCCGTGTTTTCGTGTACCTCTCATATCTTCCCCTATATCGCTGTGTTTTCATGCACATCTCATAACGTCCCCTATATCGCTGTGCTTTCTCGCACCTCTGATACATTCCCCTGTATCGCTGTGTTTTCGTGCACTTCTCATAAGTTCCCCTATATTGCCGTGTTTGCGCGCACGTCCCATAGCCTCCCCTATATCGCTGTGTTTTCGCGCACCTCCCATTCCTTCCCCTATATTGCTGTGTTTTCGTGCACCTCTCATACCTTGTCCTATATTACTGTGTTTTCACGCACCTCTCATAAATTCTGCTATAATGCTGTATTCTTGCGCACCTCTCATACCTTCCCCCATATTGCCGTGTTTTCATGCACATCTCATAGCGTCCCCTTATAGCTGTGTATTCGTGCACCACCCATAGCCCCCTATATCACTGTGCCTTCGCGCACCTCTCATACCATCCCCTATATCGCCCTGTTTTCGCTCACTTCCCATAACTTCCCCGATATCGCTGTGTTTTTGCACACCTCTCATACCTTCCCCTATATCGCTGTGTTTTCATGCACCTCTCATGGCTTCCCCAATATTGCCGTGTATTCATGCACATCTCGTACTGTCCCCTTTATCGCTGTGTTTTCGTGCACCTCCCATACCTTCCCCTGTATCGCTGTGTTTTCACGCACCTCTCATAACTTCTGCTATATCGCTGTATTTTTGTGCACATCTCATACCTTCCCCTATATTGATGTGATTTCATGCAAATCTCATAACGTCCCCTATATCGCCCTGTTTTCGCGCACCTCCCATACCTACACCAATATCGCTGTATTATTGTGCACCTCTCATACCTTGCCCTATATCGCTGTGTTTTCACGCACCTCTCATACCTTCCCCTATATCGCTGTGTTTTCACGCACCTCTCATAACTTCTCCAATATTGCTGCATTTTTGCGCACCTCTCATAACTTCCCCCATATCGCTGTGTTTTTTTGCACATCTCATAACGTCCCCTATATCACTGTGTAGTCGCGCACCTCCCATAGCCTCCCACATATTGCTGTGCCTTCGCGCATTTCTCATACCTTCGCCTATATCGCCCTGTTTTCGCACACTTCCCATTCATTCTCCTGTGTCGCTGTGTTTTTGTGAAACTCTCATACCTTCCCTAATATCGCTGCGTTTTCATGCACATCTCATAACGTCCCGTATATCGCTGTGCATTCACGCACCTCCCATAGCATCCCCATATCGCTGTGCCTTGCGCACCTCTCATACCGTCCCCTATATTGTCGTGTTTTCGCGCACCTCCCATAGCTTCCCCTATATCGCCATGTTTTCATACAAATCTCATACCGTCCCCTATATCGCCCTGTTTTCGAGCACCTCCCATACCTTCCCCTGTATCGCTGTGTTTTCGTGCACCTCTCATACCTCCCTCTATATCGCTGTGTTTTCACGCACCTCTCATAACTTCTCCTATATCGCTGTGTTTTCGTGCACCTCTCATATCTTCCCCATATCGATGTATTTTTGCGCAGATCTCGTAATATCCCCTTTATCGCTGTGGTATTGCTCACCTCTCATAGCTTCCCCTATATCGCCCTGTTTTCGCACTCCTCTCATGCATTCCCGTATATCGCTGTGTTTTTTCACACCTCTCATACCTTCCCCAATATCACCGTGTTTTCATGCACATCTCATAATGTCCCCAATGTCACTGGGTTTTCACGCACCTCTCATAACTTCCCCTATATCGCCCTGTTTTTGCACACCTCTCATACTTTCCCCTATGTCGCTGTGTTTTCAAGCACCTCTCATGGCTTCCCCAATATCGCCGTGTATTCATGCACATCTCGTACCGTCCCCTTTATCGCTGTGTTTTCGCGTACCTCCCATAGCGTCCCCTATATCGCTGTGTTTTCGCGCACATCCCATACCATCCGTTATATCGCTGTGCCTTCCTGTACCTCTCATATCTTCCCCTATATCATTGTGTTTTCATGCACATCTCATACCATCTCCTATATCACTGTGTTTTCACGCACATCCCATAGCATCCCCTATATCGCTGTGTTTTCGCGCACCTCCCAGACCTTCCCCTATATCGCTGTGTTTTCGTGCATCTCTCATACATTCCCCTATATCGTTATGTTTTCACACACCTCTCATAACTTCTCCTATATCGCCCTTGTTTTCTGCACCTTTTATTTCTTCCTTAATATCGCTGCATTTTAATGCACATCTCATAACGTCCCCCATATCGCTGTGTATTCACGCACCTCCCATAGCATCCCCTATATCGCTGTGCCTTGCGCACTTCTCATACCTTCCCCTATATCGCTGTCTTTTCGCGCGCATCCCATAGATTCAACTTTATCGCTGTGTTATTGCACACCTCTCACAGCTTCCCCTATATCGCCGTGTTTTTGCTCACCTCTCATAGCTTCCCCTATATCGCCGTGTTTTCGCGCACCTCTCATGTCTTCACCTAGATCGCTATGTTTTCGCTCCTCTCATTACTTCCCCTATATCGCTGTGTTTTCTCACACCCCTGATACATTCTCCCATATCGCCGTGTTTTCGTGTACGTCTCATATCTTCCCCTATATCGCTGTGTTTTCATGCACATCTCATAACGTCCCCTATATCGCTGTGCTTTCTCGCACCTCTGATACATTCCCCTGTATCGCCGTGTTTTCGTGCACTTCTCATAAGTTCCCCTATATTGCCGTGTTTGCGCGCACGTCCTATAGCCTCCCCTATATGGCTGTGTTTTCGGGCACCTCTCATACCTTCCCCTATATCGCACTGTTTTCGCGCACCTCCCATTCCTTCCCCTATATTGCTGTGTTTTCGTGCACTTCACATACCTTGCCCTATATTACTGTGTTTTCACGCACCTCTCATAAATTCTGCTATAATGCTGTATTTTTGCGCACCTCTCATACCTTCCCCCATATTGCCGTGTTTTCATGCACCTCTCATAACGTCCCCTATATAGCTGTGTATTCGTGCACCTCCCATAGCCTCCTATATCACTGTGACTTCGCGTACTTCTCATACCTTCCTCTATATCGCCCTGTTTTCGCTCACTTCCCATAATTTCCCCGATTATCGCTGTGTTTTTGCACACCTCTCATACCTCCCTCTATATTGCTGTGTTTTCACGCACCTCCCATAGCATCCCCTATATCGCTGTGCCTTGCGCACCTCCCATACCTTCCCCTGTATCGGTGTCTTTTCGCACACATCCCATAGATTTAACTTCATCACTGTGCTATTGCACACCTCTCACAGCTTCCCCTATATCGCCGTGTTTTTGATCACCTCTCATAGCTTCCCCTATATCGCTGTGTTTTCGCGCACCTCTCATGTCTTCACCTAGATCGCTATGTTTTCGCTCCTCTTATTACTTCCCCATCTCGCTGTGTTCTCTCGCACCTCTGATACATTCCCCTGTATCGCCATGTTTTCGCGCACCTCCCATAGCGTCCATTATATCGCTGTGTATTCGCGCACATCCCATACCATCCGTTATATCGCTGTGCCTTCCTGTACCTCTCATATCTTCCCCTATATCGTTGTGTTTTCATGCACATCTCATAACGTCCCCTATATCGCTGTGTATTCGTGCACCTCCCATAGCACCACTATATAACTGTGCCTTCGCGTACCTCTCATGCCTTCCCCTATATCACTGTGTTTTCGCGCAGCTCCCATAGCATCCCCTATGTTGCTGTGCCTTCGCATACCTCTCATATCTTCCCCTATATCGCCCTGTTTTCGAGTACCTTCCATACCTTCTCCTATATTGCTGTGTTTACGTGCACCTCTCATGCCTTCCCCTATATCACTGTGTTTTCGCGCAGCTCCCATAGCATCCCTTATATCGCTTTGCCTCGCGCACCTCTCATACCTTCACCTATATCGCTGTTTTCGTGCACCTCTCATACCTTCCCCATATCGATGTATTTTTGCGCAGATCTCATAATATCCCCTTTATCGCTGTGTTATTGCTCACCTCTCATACCTTCCCCTATATCGCCCTGTTTTCGCACTCCTCTCATGCATTCCCGTATATTCGCTGTGTTTTTGCACACCTCTCATACCTTCCCCAATATCACCGTGTTTTCATGCACATCTCATAACGTCCCCAATGTCGCTGGGTTTTCACGCACCTCTCATAACTTCCCCTATATCGCCCTGTTTTTGCACTCCTCTCATACCTTCCCCTATATCACTGTGTTTTCAGGCAGCTCTCATACCTTCCCCTATATCGCCCTGTTTTTGCTCACTTCCCATAACTTCCCCAATATCGCTGTGTTTTTGCACACCTCTCATACCTTCCCCTATGTCGCTGTGTTTTAAATCACCTCTCATGTCTTCCCCAATATCGCCGTGTATTCATGCACATCTCGTACCGTCCCCTTTATCGCTGTGTTTTCGCGCACCTCCCATAGCGTCCCCTATATCGCTGTGATTTCGCGCACATCCCATACCATCCGTTATATCGCTGTGCTTTCCTGTACCTCTCATATCTTCCCCTATATCGTTGTGTTTTCATGCACATCTCATACCGTCTCCTATATCACTGTGTTTTCACGCACATCCCATAGCATCCCCTATATCGCTGTGTTTTCGTGCATCTCTCATACATTCCCCCTATATCGCTGTGTTTTCGTGCATCTCTCATACATTCCCCTATATCGTTATGTTTTCACACACCTCTCATAACTTCTCCTATATCGCCCTTGTTTTCTGCACCTTTTATTTCTTCCTTAATATCGCTGCATTTTAATGCACATCTCATAACGTTCCCTATATCGCTGTGTATTCACGCACCTCCCATAGCATCCCCTATATTGCTGTGCCTTGCGCACTTCTCATACATTCCCCTATATCGCTGTCTTTTCACGCACATCCCATAGATTCAACTTTATCGCTGTGTTATTGCACACCTCTCACAGCTTCCCCTATATCGCCGTGTTTTTGCTCACCTCTCATAGCTTCCCCTATATCGACGTCTTTTCGCGCACCTCTCATGTCTTCACCTAGATCGCTATGTTTTCGCTCCTCTCTTTACTTTCCCTATATCGCTGTGTTTTCTCACACCTCTGATACATTCTCCCATATCGCCGTGTTTTCGTGTACCTCTCATATCTTCCCCTATATCGCTGTGTTTTCATGCACATCTCATAACGTCCCCTATATCGCTGTGCTTTCTCGCACCTCTGATACATTCCCCTGTATCGCCGTGTTTTTGTGCACTTCTCATAAGTTCCCCTATATTGCCGTGTTTGCGCGCACGTCCCATAGCCTCCCCTATATCGCTGTGTTTTCGGGCACCTCTCATACCTTCCCCTATATCGCACTGTTTTCGCGCACCCCCCATTCCTTCCCCTATATTGCTGTGTTTTCGTGCACTTCTCATACCTTGCCCTATATTACTGTGTTTTCACGCACCTCTCATAAATTCTGCTATAATGCTGTATTTTTGCGCACCTCTCATACCTTCCCCCATATTGCCGTGTTTTCATGCACATCTCGCAACGTCCCCTATATAGCTGTGTATTCGTGCACCTCCCATAGCCCCCTATATCACTGTGCCTTCTCGCACCTCTCATACCTTCCCCTATATCGCCCTGTTTTCGCTCACTTCCCATAACTTCCCCGATATCGCTGTGTTTTTGCACACCTCTCATACCTTCCCCTATATCGCCGTGTTTTCATGCACATCTCATAACATCCCCTATATCGCTAGGTTTTCATGCACTTCTCATAATTTCCCCTATATCGCCTAGTTTTCGCGCTCCTCTCATACCTTCTCCTATATCACTGTGTTTTCACGCAGCTCTCATACCTTCCCCTATATCGCTGTGTTTTCGCGCACCTCCAATACCTTCGCCTACATCGCTGTTTTCGTGCACCTCTCATACCTTCCCCATATCGATGTATTTTTGTGCAGTTCTCATAATATCCCCTTTATCGCTGTGTTTTTGCACACCTCTCATACCTTCCCCAATATCACCGTGTTTTCATGCACATCTCATAATGTCCCCAATGTCGCTGGGTTTTCACGCACCTCTCATACCTTCCCCTATATCACTGTGTTTTCACGCAGCTCTCACCCTTCCCCTATATCGCCCTGTTTTCGCTCACTTCCCATAACTTCCCCGATATCGCTGTGTTTTTGCACACCTCTCATACCTTCCCCTATATCGCCGTGTTTTCATGCACATCTCATAACATCCCCTATATCGCTAGGTTTTCATGCACTTCTCATAATTTCCCCTATATCGCCTAGTTTTCGCGCGCCTCTCATACCTTCTCCTATATCACTGTGTTTTCACGCAGCTCTCATACCTTCCCCTATATTGCTGTGTTTTCGCGCACCTCCAATACCTTCGCCTACATCGCTGTTTTCGTGCACCTCTCATACCTTCCCCATATCGATGTATTTTTGTGCAGTTCTCATAATATCCCCTTTATCGCTGTGTTTTTGCACACCTCTCATACCTTCCCCAATATCACCGTGTTTTCATGCACATCTCATAATGTCCCCAATGTCGCTGGGTTTTCACGCACCTCTCATACCTTCCCCTATATCACTGTGTTTTCACGCAGCTCTCACCCTTCCCCTATATCGCCCTGTTTTCGCTCACTTCCCATAACTTCCCCGATATCGCTGTGTTTTTGCACACCTCTCATACCTTCCCCTATATCGCCGTGTTTTCATGCACATCTCATAACATCCCCTATATCGCTAGGTTTTCATGCACTTCTCATAATTTCCCCTATATCGCCTAGTTTTCGCGCGCCTCTCGTACCTTCTCCTATATCACTGTGTTTTCACGCAGCTCTCATACCTTCCCCTATATTGCTGTGTTTTCGCGCACCTCCAATACCTTCGCCTACATCGCTGTTTTCGTGCACCTCTCATACCTTCCCCATATCGATGTATTTTTGTGCAGTTCTCATAATATCCCCTTTATCGCTGTGTTTTTGCACACCTCTCATACCTTCCCCAATATCACCGTGTTTTCATGCACATCTCATAATGTCCCCAATGTCGCTGGGTTTTCACGCACCTCTCATACCTTCCCCTATATCACTGTGTTTTGACGCAGCTCTCACCCTTCCCCTATATCGCCTTCCCCCTGTTTTCGCTCACTTCCCATAACTTCCCCGATATCGCTGTGTTTTTGCACACCTCTCATACCTTCCCCTATATCGCCGTGTTTTCATGCACATCTCATAACATCCCCTATATCGCTAGGTTTTCATGCACTTCTCATAATTTCCCCTATATCGCCTAGTTTTCGCGCGCCTCTCATACCTTCTCCTATATCACTGTGTTTTCACGCAGCTCTCATACCTTCCCCTATATTGCTGTGTTTTCGCGCACCTCCAATACCTTCGCCTACATCGCTGTTTTCGTGCACCTCTCATACCTTCCCCATATCGATGTATTTTTGTGCAGTTCTCATAATATCCCCTTTATCGCTGTGTTTTTGCACACCTCTCATACCTTCCCCAATATCACCGTGTTTTCATGCACATCTCATAATGTCCCCAATGTCGCTGGTTTTCACGCACCTCTCATACCTTCCCCTATATCACTGTGTTTTCACGCAGCTCTCACCCTTCCCCTATATCGCCCTGTTTTTGCTCACTTCCTATAACTTCCCCGATATCGCTGTGTTTTTGCACACCTCTCATACCTTCCACTATGTCGCTGTGTTTTCAAGCACCTCTCATGGCCTCCCCAATATCGCCGTGTATTCATGCTCATCTCGTACCGTCCCCTTTATCGCTGTATTTTCGCGCAGCTCCCATAGCGTCCCCTATATCGCTGTGTTTTCGCGCACAACCCATACCATTCATTATATCGCTGTGCCTTCCTGTACCTCTCATATCTTCCCCTATATCGTTGTGTTTTCATGCACATCTCATACCGTCTCCTATATCACTGTGTTTTCACGCACATCCCATAGCATCCCCTATATCGCTGTGTTTTCGCGCACCTCCCAGACCTTCCCCTATATCGCTGTGTTTTCGTGCATCTCTCATACATTCCCCTATATCGTTATGTTTTCACACACCTCTCATAACTTCCCCTATATCGCCCTGTTTTTGCACTCCTCTCATACCTTCCCCTATATCACTGTGTTTTCACGCAGCTCTCACCCTTCCCCTATATCGCCCTGTTTTCGCTCACTTCCCATAACTTCCCCGATATCGCTGTGTTTTTGCACACCTCTCATACCTTCCCCTATATCGCCGTGTTTTCATGCACATCTCATA